>NC_059366.1:44092500-44190000 GCF_019703515.2 Myxocyprinus asiaticus | reverse complement strand
ATCGCAATCAAGGCCTAGCACAAATGCAAGTCTTACAAAACGTGTTGCATCCTTCAAAAAGGCGGCAAAAAATGAAGCTTTGTTTACTGAGCCAGACCAAAATGTTCGAGTCCATATTCCAGGTGCACTTTGTCGTTATTCTGACCATAGTGACCAGAATGTCCACCCTAGTTCAAATATAACCAATCGTGGAAACCAGATTTTAAGTGAAAGTGGCAGGGAAGAAAGTAGACCAAACAGCCCTCCTCATAGGACAAGCTTGACTAGTTCTCCAGAACAAGAGTACCAGGATGACTTCACAAGTCTGGATGCAACAGACGGGAACTCACCTGACCCATTTAGCAGTCCAGAACCATACAGACATAAGAGAAACAGTGTTTCAAGCGAGCATTCTAGCACAGACAGTGGATCTCACAGAAGGAAAGATCTTCCAGTCCCAGTCAAGGTGGAGAACTCTCCACTACGTTCTCTTAATAGCACACACGTCGTCCGACCACGTCTTTGGACCTCTGCTCTCAGTCTGTCTTCAGATGACAGTGATGACGGGTCTGTGCCAGCGTCCTCCGGCAACTCCGAATGTCAACAGAGGCCTGAGACCTCAAAGACTCCATCTGTCCAGAGGACATTTGGAACATCTGAGAGCTTTGACAGTAACCCTGCAAATAAAGACAGGACACTTAGTCGGGTGTCTGTAGACTCTGTTTTATCCGCTAATAACTCGTCAGATCATGTGGATGCTGTGGAGGAACGAGATAAACTGGGTTCTCTGGGATTGGACAAGAATTACCATCATATTTCCGAACTGGTGATCAACAAACTTCCAGGATATACACTGTGATTATGCAATTTTAACTAAAATGGTGTAATTAACAAGATGTAATATTTTGAATATTAGGAAAGTCATTATATATCTTTTGTTTTTAAAGCATGATGTACATCAGAATTAGTCAAGTCAATATGAATTATGTATTTTTAGAAAGTGCATTTTTGTTTAGAACTGCATTTATTGACTATGATATAAGTTCAAAGTATATATATATATATGAGGTTTTTTTTCTCATGCAATAATAATAACAATTTCACCATATATTCTGTGATAAAAAACAACAATGTAACTACAATGTGTTACAATATTTAAAACGGTTGTTGTCACAGCCCAGTGGTGAACCCTTTCATAAATAATTGATAAACCTCTGGAATTGTCCGTCTTTACATATAGTAGTATTATTATAATAATAAATGTATATACAGTACATTATGGATCCTTTATAATTTATTGAATTAAGTGCAGCAATTACAAAACATGACACAGGAAGCAGAGAAATCATGCACAGTAATAAAAAATAAAAAAAAAGTGGGAATAAGTAAACAAACCATATAAATAAAAACATTACATAATTCACTGTGTTTGCACAGCTTTACCCTAAAAAAAAAGTACTAAGGCTGTATGGAAACGTATGATTACCCATTCATGTACAATGGTATTTATATGGTGTTTTTGTAAGATATTTTGTCAGTGTATAAACCTATTTATATTTTTATGTATGATATATATATATATATATATATATATATATATATATATATATATATATATATATATATATATATATATAATTGTTTAATACATTTATTTAATTTACATATGATTAGAATAAGTTAAAGCATAAACGAAGTGCTTTCATATATATTCCATATTCTTTATAAGACTGTATATACAGTATATATATATATATATATATAGTCATCCAAACAGCAGATGATGTGTATACTGTTTACATGTAAAGTAAACTGTGAGCCCTCTGCGCCTGCGTCATCATAATGCTGCCGGAAGTAGTATGCAGTATGCAGTGTGCATTTATGGGTTCCAAAGCTAAACCAGCTAGAATCATCTAAGATGAAGCACGTGTTTTTGACTGGCATTCCCGGTAAAGTAACAGAAATGTATCATGTAAACGCTGCAAATGTAATAATGCTTTTAAAAACGTCTTAATTTTACTCCGCGTATCCACATGCCATCCAGCTTCTGTAGACAAACACGACTATAATTATTTTAATTCTTATAGACTGTTTAGGTGGCATGTTTTCAACGTAAGGACCCGTTGAAGTACGAGATATAAACTTAAACGTAAATTAAAGCAGAAATAGCCCTTATTATCTTTGATTATTGTACCTATAAACTCTTACAAAAAAGTACAGCGATGGTGCAGTAATAGTAGCAGACGGTTATACCACAGTATTTTTAGTTTTGTATTACTGCCTGATTTATATATCATGGTATTTGCATGGTACTTTAAATGGCATCACTATGGTAACATATCCCATGGTACTTACTGGAATATTTAAAGGGATAGTTCACCCAGAAATGAAAATTCTCTCATCATTTACTCACCCTCATGCCAGCCCAGATGTGTATGACTCTTTGTCTTCTGCAGAACACAAATGAAGATTTTTAGAAGAATATTTCAGCTCTGTAGGTCCATACAATGCAAGTGAATGGTGACCAGAACTTTGAAGCTCCAAAAAGCACATAAAGGCAGCATAAAAGTAACCTATAATACTTAAGTCACTTTTACTATAAATCTCCACTTTCAAACAGTGCTCTTCTCTCCTAAGAGTTCTTCTTTTGTTTTTAGTGATTTGCATTCTTCGTGCATATCGCCACCTACTGGGCAGGGAGGAGAATTTTTAGTAAATAAAAGGACTTAAATATTGATCTGTTTCTCACCCACACCATCATATTTCTTCTGAAGACATGTATTAAGCCACTTGTTTGGATTACTTTTATGCTGCCTTTATGTGCTTTTTGGAGCTTCAAAGTTTTAGTCACCATTCACTTGCATTTTTTAAATGATTTGTTTGACCTGTGCAGCTGTTGTTGTCTTGCAACTTGGTAAGCAACACACTCATGCCAAATTCCCCTCAATCAATGTCCGTTTCTCTACTAGGTGTGGGTAAGACCACTCTGGTGAAGAAAGTGTGTGAGGCGGTGGTCTCCTCTGGGGTCACAGTGAATGGCTTTTACACAGAAGAGGTCAGAGAGAGAGGCAGGAGGGTCGGCTTTGATGTGGTCACAGTTTCAGGTGAAAGAGGCCGTCTGTCCCGGGTCAGGTATTTTCTCTGCTTATCTCTCTCCATGCGTCAGTCATTGCTTGTGTGTATGCTGTTCCAGTCTTCCACTAACACACTTTCTGATTCTAGCGCTGAATCCACCACAGACAGACGTGAATACAGGGTGGGACAGTATGCCGTTGATCTTCAGTCATTTGAGAGTGTTGCTCTCCCTCTATTCAGAGATGTACGTGTCATGTAGACAACAAAAATCCATTGTATTTAGCTAATGCTTTTTGTCCAAAGTGACACACGGGACGCTAACTACAGGTACAGACCCTAACCTCCCTAAACAGTTCACCCAACAAAGAAAAGTTCTGTCAGGTGTTTTTTATTCCACACTTATATGACTTTTGATGTTCATCATCATGTTTCTGCAATGTTTGCATCGGATCTAAATAAAGTTTAGCAGCTGTGTTTATTGTGCTCTTAACAGATGCGGGAGGGAAACAGGAGGGTGTTTGTCATTGATGAGATCGGAAAGATGGAGTTGTTCAGTCAGCCGTTTATCCGTGCGGTGAGACACACACTGGACAGCTCCAGCTGCTCTATCTTGGGCACTATCCCTGTACCTAAAGGAAAACCGCTGGCACTAGTGGAGGAAGTGCGCAGCAGGCAGGACGTCAAGATTTTTATGGTAAGAATATAATAGTTTGATATAGGTGCTGAGAGTATCTAACAGGCCCAATGGCCATCTGATAAATAGGTCTACTACAGACTGATGTTGCAAATCATTGACTAAAAAGAATTGGTTTGTTGTCGCACTTTTCTCTTTATGTTGAACTTTCAAGTATTTTTCACGTAACTTTGGAAAAAAATCAAAAGTGCAGGGCTGTGTGATACATGCCGGTCTGCACTAAAAGAGGAAACAGTAAGTATGGCTACATTTGGCAGTTCATCCTTGAGTCATCGTCCAGTATGTCTAGACCAGTATGTCATGCAGACAGCTGTCTGCTCCGAGGCATGTGAAAGCATGCAGTGAGTGAGTTCTCTCATCATTTACTCACCCTCATGCCATCCCAGATGTGAATGACTTTCTTTCTTGTGCAGAACACAAATGAAGTATTTAGAAGAATATCTCAGCTCTGTAGGTCCATACAATGCAAATTAATGGTGACCAGAACTTTGAAGCTCCAAACTGCACATAAAGGCAGCATAAAAGTAATCCATAAGACTCCAGTGGTTTAATCCATATCTTCAGAAGAGATATGATAGGTGTGAGAAACAGATCAATATTTAAGTCCTTTTTTTACTATAAATTCTCCTCTCTGCCCAGTAGGTGGTGATATGCACAAAAATGTGAGTCGCCAAAAACAAAAGAAGAAGAATGTGTAAGTGAAAGTGAAAGTGGAGATTGATAGTAAAAAAGGACTTACATATTAAAGTGTTTCTCACCCATACCTATTATATCGCTTTTGAAGATATGGATTAAACCACTGGAGCGTCAAAGTTCTGGTCACCATTCACTTGCATTGTATAGACCTACAGAGCTGAGATATTCTTCTAAAAATCTCCGTTTGTGTTCTGCTGAAGAAAGAAAGTCATACACATCTGGGATGGCATGAGGGTGAGTAAATGATGAGAGAATTTTCATTTTTGGATGAACTATTCCTTTAATAATGCTCAAGATTTTCTAATGTTGTTTACCACAAATATTTCAACTCATCCCTCCTTTACCTTAAATAATCGTTGTTTACAATGGGACACTTACAATGGAAGTCAATGGGGCCAATCCAAAACAAAGGAAATGCGTGTAAACATGATTTTAGTGTGATAAAATTGCTTAGTAACCTTTTCTGTGTAAAGTTATATCCAATTTTACAGCTTCGTTTCCATGGCGACGTAACGCCGTAAACCCTAAAGCGACCATAAACAACTTTGCAGCTCAAATAATACATGAGTTTTAACAGAAGAATTAATGCAAGTGTATTTATAAAATTATAAGATTCACATTTCTGCCTTTAAACCCTCCAAAAATTGGCCCCATTCACTTCCGTTGTAAGTGCTTCAATGTAACCTCGATTTTTGCTTTTTTAAATAAAAGGAGGGATGAGTTGAAATGAATTTTTGTGGTAATCAACATTGTCACAAATACTGTCGATTGAGATTGATTCCTGATTATATTGAACCTGGAATATTTGTTTTCTGTTTTTCCATCCACAGGTCACGAAGGAAAACAGAGAGAGGATTTTTGATGACATTGTGTCTGCACTAAAGGAATGCCTCAAATAAACACGGAGCAGTGTACATTATGGACAATAAGAAACTGATAATATATTTATTTTTTCACCTCTTTTAGAGAGTTTTTGTTTTTGTCATTTACTCACCCTTATGTGGTTCCAAACTTGTTTGAATTTGATGGAACTCATAAGATGTTAGGCAGAGTGTTAGACTCAGTCACCATTTACTTGTATTTACTAATTGTATAGAAAAAAAAATATGCAATGAAATTAAATGATTGGGGCTGTTAATCACAAATATTTTGCATAACATCTCCTTTTGTTTTCCACGGAAGAAAGTCATGTCAGTTTGGAACGACATAAGGGTGAGTAAATGATGACATCATTTTCATTTTTTGAGAGCCACTGAGCCCTTGATAACACCCACATCATCCATTCATTTGTGCAGAATTCAGAGCAGTGTGTCACACATATAAAATTCATGCATTTGATTAAGCGTTTCAACGCGCCTGGATCCTCCTCTGCATTATTGATTCAGAGCAGGCGGACTGGGATAAAGAGGGGAGGAGAGTCATAGAGATGCTTTTCTGGAGTAAACGATGGATGAAAATGTTCTGGACTGACTGAGATAAAAAAAAAAAAAAAAAAAAAAAAAGGGGTGATGCCCTCTTGAACACTTGTCAGCCCTACAACATTTCTGATGTCTTCAGTTGGACACGGGCCACTGAGGTGTCGACCTTTTCTCATGTATAGACGAATGTTTCCTGTGTGTTTCGCATTGAACGGGAAAATAAATGAATATTTGAAAGGGCAATCCTGGTGGGCTTCCAGATGTTTTATTTATTGTCATCATAAATATCGAAACATATGCTTTAATGTTGAATATTTGTAGGTTTTTGAAGTCGGATTCAAAATTGGAATCGGTTTTGTAAAATTTCATGTTGACTTTAATGCTAAAAAAAAAAAAGAAAAAAAAGTTTGTCATGATTCCAGATGGCCAATGCACTGCTGTTAATCTTTGGCATAGTTACTGTATGCTATTAATCTAAACACAACAGCTGTGTTTACAGCAGTCTTTTTTTTTACATGCATTTTAAAACATTTTGCCCTGTTTTCATCATGTCTGTCATCACTACATTAAAAAATCTAAAGGGATTTAGTCAGCGAATGCTCATGAAAATCAACTGTGAAAGTCTGGCTGCAGTTGAGTATTTAGAGCCAGATATAGTCCATTGTGTTGTGCACTCTTGAGCAAATAAAATAAAATATTTCTTTAATCTTTTGTGAAATCACATTAATAATACATCTACTCCTCTCTTCTGTTGCATTTGCATTGATTAGTGAGAATTTCCTCTTAGATCTGCAACAGTCTGAGTCAACTTCACACAAAGAAACTCTGTTGTGCTTCAGGCAAACAGACTTCTTTTAATTTGTGTTGTTGGATCTTCATTACCGTGGTTAGATGTTAAATGATTTCTATAAAACAAACTATGGCATTTTTGTAATTATAAACAGTAGACCTACTCTAAACACATGTAAAAGCAATAAATACAAAATATTAATATTTATAAGTTGTAATAATAATTAATTATATTCCCTCACTCCCCTAATGTAGCCTATGACAAATGTAATAGAGCTGAAGTCATAATATGATCATATTTATTATCAATCTATTTCTGCCTAAAGTAGAGTTAGTGTTACTATAGTAAATTCAAGGGTGGTGATGTAGAATTCTGTGCTGAATTCATATGATTTCCGCTTCTCAAGTCGTACTTCTCAATGATTCTCTCAAAGCTGCATGTTTAATAGTTCAAGACTGGTCTGCGAGTAAAAACGCACCTTCTTTGCGCTCGCGCTGCTCTGTCCATTGAGCCGTATCCATCTACAGAGCAATACAGGTGCATTAGCCGAGATTGTGCCTCTACCTGTGTATTTGACGCTGCTAAATCAGATACTTCAGATGTGTCGCTAGACTTCAAAATCAGATGAACTGCGGTACAAATGCGTACCAACCCGTATAATTGAGGACCAACTGATATACTCCTAATCATTTTAATGCAGAGGAACTTGACAATAGATTTGACTGTTATGATTGATGACCCTCTCTACTAATTTGCTCTCAGTGCCCCCTGGCATCCTTTGAATGCCCCCTGGTGGGTGGTACCACCCCTGTTGAGAACCCCTGGCCTAGTTCACCTATGCCTAGAAACAGCTGTTAAAAAAGTTTGGTTAAAAACATAATGTGGTTTAGAGATGATGTTGTTTATTTTCTACAACTAACTAATTTTAAAACATCACACATTGTATAAAACAAAGTACGAAAACAAAGTAGCCTAATTTTAAAAACTATGCTGCATGTAGTTTAACATTTTTAAAAACGTTAAATTTTTATTTTTATTTTCTTCAAACAAATTTATAAATGCCACTGTGCGTAATTTAAATTACAAACTAATTTTAAAATGATGCAATGCATGGTATAAACAATTATTGACTAATTTTGAAAGGACGAGGCACATAGTATTGAAAACATTTCCTCAACGAACTTAATTTAAACTAAAATATAATTTCAAAATGACGCAGCGTGTAGTATAAACTTAAACTAAAATATAATTTCAAAATGACGCAGCGTGTAGTGTAAACTTAAACTAAAATATAATTTCGAAATGACGCAGCGTGTAGTATAAACTTAAACTAAAATATAATTTCAAAATGACGCAGCGTGTAGTATAAACTTAAACTAAAATATAATTTCAAAATGACGCAATGTGTAGTATAAACTTAAACTAAAATATTATTTCAAAATGACGCAACGTGTAGTATAAACTTAAACTAAAATATAATTTCAAAATGACGCAGCGTGTAGTATAAACTTAATTTAAACTAAAATATAATTTCGAAATGACGCAGCGTGTAGTATAAACTTAAACTAAAATATAATTTCAAAATGACGCAGCGTGTAGTATAAACTTAAACTAAAATATAATTTCAAAATGATGTGTAGTATAAACTTTAAAATATAATTTCAAAATGACGTGTAGTATAAACTTAAACTAAAATATAATTTCAAAATGACGTGTAGTATAAACTTAAACTAAAATATAATTTCGAAATGACGCAGCGTGTAGTATAAACTTAAACTAAAATATTATTTCAAAATGACGCAGCGTGTAGTATAAACTTAAACTAAAATATAATTTCAAAATGACGCAGCGTGTAGTATAAACTTAAACTAAAATATAATTTCAAAATGATGCTGCGGGTAGTATAAATGTAATTTAAACTACAATTTATTTTTAAATGATGCCATGCATAGTTTAAACTATTTTTATATTCCCTAAAGAACAAATTTTAAAACTACGCTCCATGTAGTATAAACTTAATTTTAAACTACAAACTAATCTTAAAACGACACCACGCATAGTTTAAACAATTATTTATTTTCCTCAACAAACTAATTTTAAAATGACGGTGTAAACAGTGTTTGAACTGTTGCCTTATGGATGATAACCACAAAAAAAAAACTTTTTTAAATAATAATAATTTCCATAGTCTTACATTGAAGGAAGCACCAGAGTCATGTCTAGAGACCAGAATATTATTGTGAGGGTTTGGAACAGTAAGCAACCACTCATCCTGCAACCATAAAACTACATATGCTAAAGACCATTCTGTACACCTTAACAACAGGCAAGCACCACTCTTGTACACATCTTGTTAGTAAATAGTAAATACTGCTCAGCTAGGTTTGGATTAATGTGTAATACATGTTAAAAACAGCATTAAAGAAGAACATTGCCACTTTTCATGTCCCGAGTTAGAGTTTAATATTGATGAAAATCAAACCCAACTTAATTATTGATCCATGTATGTCGCACCACGTGTATGGTAGTCACATTTATAGTGTGTGTGTGTGTGTGCATGTTTGTTCCAGGTCATTTGAAGGTGAAGAACTAGTTGTGAGAGTTGTGGTTCTCAGGGGACTTGTGAGGGTCACCCCTGTCGCTGTTGTCTTGAAGGCGGTGCCAGGTGCCCACAGTGGCTGCACAGATGGATTACATAACAGCATTGACAGGGGCCGTGCCAACTCCTGTCCCATATCACACCAACTGCGGCGGGCATCAGGGCAGAGCGGGCTTGCCAACCACTAGCAGAGATTGCTGGACAAAAATGCATTTGTCTTCCAAGATGTATCACTTTTATTACCCTCATGTTATCTTCTTTAGCCAGCCAGTGGATGACATTTGCCTTTGGAAAGGTTTCTAACAGTTGACTCTTTGCTAAGCCCCGCCTTAAAAGCGTTTCTGACCAATCCTGTCTTAGCAATTGTTGCCCTGCCGCCATCACTCTGACATGCGTTTGCTATTTTCCACTGAGAGCCAATGGGAGTAATGTGTGTTTGAGTACTTTTAAATGGGATTTTATCAAAATAATAAAAAAAATGTAAAACACGTTGTTGCCGGGTCATTTGTAATAGTGACACGAGTTACCCAGAGAGGATGCCTGCAGAGTTTTTCTTTCTTTTTTTTAAATAATCTTTAAATAAATCTGGAGAAGAGCATGTTATGAATTAAACTGTGTCAATCCTCATTCATAAATGAACATATCATATCTGCAACGACACCTACATTTGATCCAAGGTAAATTAAAGCTAATAACTGAACGTTAATTAATGTATGAATTGATTCAAGTCATAGTAAAAGCGATAGTAAATAAACAGTTCACAGCATCAAAATGAGTGTGTTATGAGACGTTATAAACAGTAATAATCATTTGCCTTGATTCTGATTCACAGTCTCCACAGTTTTTAACCAAATTACTGTGTAATTTAACAATTACTTTAACAAAATACAGATTCATATGCATTACAGTGTCACTTTGCAGTTCAGCCCATGTAATAATATTATCCATTCCGTTTCTGAGAATATTTTGCCAAAACTGCATCATTCACGGCAATCTCCCATTTATTCCTATGGGGAGTTCTGCAGAGCTTGTCAGAGCAACCGTAACCAAGGGGGCCGGAGCTTAGCGGAGGGTCAATTACATTGTCATTCAAGTGCTTAAATGAAATCGGTTTTATAATATAATACAAATGTTTTATATGAAAGGACATTACAAGTATCAATTTAAACAGCAAAAAAAGGAGTAGATTTTTACATTTAACTACTAAATAAAAAGTAAGTGATGTTGCCTGCACAAACCTCGCCACCACAATGTAATGGGTGGCTGCTAGCGCATTGCTATGAAGTTTCTATGGTGTTCTGAGTAGTTGTTAGAGCAGTGCTTTCCATTGTTTTTACCAAAGGGTTCTAACTAATTGTTAGTGTGTTGTTATGTGGTTGCTAGTGTATCTGGGAGATTACCAGGGCATTGCTTAATGGTTGTAAGGGTATTCTAGGTGGTTGCCAGGATGTTGCTAATCTGTTAAGAAGGTGTTTTGACTCTGAGCGGTTGCTAGCGCATTGCTATGCAGCTGATAAGGTGTTCTGGGTGGCTGCAAGGGTGTTGCTATGTGGTTTCTAAAGTGCTCTGAGTGATCGATACCATGTTGCTATGTGGTTGCCTGGGTGTTCTGGGAGGTTTCCATGGCATTGCTATGCAGTTGCTAGAGTATTCTGAGTAACTGCAAGGGCATTTCTATATGGTTGATAGGGTGTTCTGGCGGTTGTTTGCGTGTTGCTATGTGGTTGCTAGGGCATTCTAGGAGGTTTCCAGGGCATTACTATGCTGTTGCTAGGGTGTTCTGGGTGGTTGCAAAGGCATTTCTAGATAGTTGCTAGGGTGTTCTAGGAAGTTTCCAGGGCATTGCTATGCGGTTGATAGGTAGTTCAAGGTCATTGTTAGCATGTTGCTATGTGGTTGCTAGGGTGTTCTAGGTGGTTGTAAGGGCATTTCTTGGTAGTTGTTAGGGTGTTCTAGGAAGTTTCCAGGGCATTGCTATGTGGTTGCTAGGGTGTTCTAGGTGGTTGTAAGGGCATTTCTTGGTAGTCGTTAGGGTGTTCTAGGAAGTTTCCATGGCATTGCTATGCGGTTGATAGGGTGTTCTGGGTGGTTGTCATGACATTGCAATGAGGTCGCTAAAGTTTTCTGAGTAATTGTTAGTGCGTTGCTATGTGGTTGCTGTGGTGTTCTGGGTGGTTGCTAGAGTGTTATAGGAGGTTTCCAGGGCATTGCTATGCAGTTGCTAGGGTGTTCTTGGTGGCTGCAAGGGCGTTGCAATGAGGTATATAGGGTGTTCTGAGTGGTTGTTAACATGCTGCCATGTGATTTCAAGGGTGTTCTGGTTGGTGGGTGTTGCAATGCAGTTACTAGGGTGTTCTAGGAGGTTTTCAGGTCATTGCTATGTGGTTGCAAATGTCCTGGGTTGTTGACAGGGCATTGCAAATTGTTTGCTTAGTTGGTATGGGTGGTTGCTAGGTTGTTGTTATCTGGCCCAATTCAAAAGAGTTCACCCTCAAGTCTCTATGATATTCTTGTCTTTATATCTCTGACCCTGATCTGTCCCTCAATGTTTTCCATCTGGTAAAAAAAATCATAAATTGGATTGCATAAAAAGTAATTGCACATGCTCAGTGTTTTGAAGTACCATTCCATTCTATAGTACAATCAGTATGTGATTTTGGTTTTGAAAAACCATTTACCCCAAGCATGTGCAATTGTAATAGTGATGCTTGCCTTAGCAAGTACTGGTTTTAGTTGACTTTTTCTATTTTCCCTCCAAAATGTCTTTCAATGTTGCAGCCCTTGAGAGTGTAGAAGATTTACCCTTACTGAACAGACAAAAGCAATTTCCATAAGTCTACTTTATCTTAGCTTGCAGAACACTCTTGGCTGTCCCATCAACATCTTCCCATAAGAGCTTCCATCTAGCGCCAACACATACAGATTGAGAACAATGTGTGAGTCAGTGTGTGTATATGTGAGTATTTCTTCACTCAGTGTTATGGCCATTCTTATCGGAGCAGTCAATACAAAGCTGTACTGAATAAGCATATTTGGACGCTTTTGAATCGGCTTTGATTTCCATATCGCTGACATGCATTCATGTATGGCAGATGCTAAATGTGCAACCCCTCCCTGTAAATGAAGCTCAGGGGGTTTATACAGTCTGGGGCGTATGGAGGAGAGTGAGGAGTTGAATTCTTTTATGAGCGTCCTTTTAATTTATGATAGTGTACGACAAGCTTTCTCCACGTTGAGAAGAATCACAACAGACAGACGCGCTACCAATTAGCTAATAGCTCAGAATACAACAAATGAGAGATACACGCTGATCAAAAGCAGCATTTGGAGGACAAAGAGTTGGCAAAAGATTGCAGCATATTAGTCTGAGATATAAAATGAACACAAAATAGTGTGCTGTATTTCACTCACCAATCCTATAAAAGCATTTAAGGATAAAATTACGCAATATTCTGATGAGGTTCAAAAGAATCTACATGAATGGAAAAGTGAATTTCATTCCTGCTGTTAAATAGCTTTATAAGGGAGCTGTGTTTTGGAACATGGTAGATGGTTTTCAAAGCTAGCCATACTGTGATAAAGACTTTTTCGCTGAAATGGACTGGCCAGCAATTGTTATTCTACAGATATGGTTTAGGGTCTTTCCAAAATCCCTAAATCAAGACCAAAATTATCAATTGTAAATCCTCCTAAGCTACATCCATCAAATTTGGCACAGACCTTCAGACTGTTCTGACTCGGGTTGCTTTGACTTTTCTAACTTATCAGACTTACATTTTTCTGTTATGGTCAATCGAAAAACCTATAGACATTAATTAAATGTTTAAACAGAATGTTCTATCTAAGGAACACTCTTACAACTAGCTACCTGGTTGGTCGCTTTACATGTCGGTCAGACGTTCTCGTCCTGTCTAAAGGTGCGGTCACATTTATCTTTGCACTGTAAAATTCTGCGGGCGAAATACAGTCATTGCAATGAGAATCCACGTGATCGTGAATTTCACACGATGGCCTTCCGTTGGCGAAGAATTTCCCTCTTCGTGTGGAGTTCAAGTTTGGTGAACTTTGAAAGGTGAATCCGCCGCATTGACCAATAAGAAGTTCCTTGGTTTGGCAGTGACCTCTTTGGGCGGTGCTTCGTACACACCTACACTGAATATTCCTAATGGACAAGGATATAATTTTAGTTGCGAGTTCCTTATAAATTCACTCTCCCAGAGAATAAAGTGCAGCATTAAAAAGAGGCTGCTTGGCATTCCTTTTTTGCTGGTTTCACACGTGCTCAACATCCGCCCACACCTTCTTCACCCACAGAATGGCGATGTGCAAAGGCAAATGTGACCACGCCTTAAGTGAGCTGTTCTTGGCCAGAGTAAGCTGCAAAGTGGACCAGACTTTATGCCGATTGTGAAAGTCTGGCTAAATGAGGTTTCTTGTAATGCGACTTGTAACATTGAGCAGTACTATGAAAGTAGATTAACTACAAATGTCTTAGGCCATGTCCACACTAATATGTTTTCGTTTGAAAACGCATCTTTTTCTCTATGTTTTGGCCTTCCGTCCACACTGAGAAGGCGTTTTTGTCAGCACAAACTGAGCTTTTTGAAAACGTTTCTCCCAAGTGGATACATCTGAAAACGCCGTCTTCACGTTGTAGTGTGGACTGGGAAAATTGATATTTCTGAAAACGATTACGTATTTGTTGTCATGTGACTTTGTCATGTCACATACAAGTTAAGATCAATCGACAATATTTGTGACGTTATATTTTATATATACTGTATAGGGACCTGTGGGCCCCTAGAATCATTACCACCTTTCACCCCACTAGCTACAGCCATGGATGGGCATGTTTTTAAAATGTCAGTTGGTGATATTAGTTGGCTGCGAGGTAATGTATGATGTTCATAAGGTGTCTTATTCATTTTGAAACGGTGTTTTCTTAATGGCATGAGTAGCACTAAAGGCCTAGACTTAAAATACATGGGTCGCCACTGGCTGTTACTATGCTTCAATGCAACGTGTCAAAAATCAATAAGTGCAATTCAGTGTGTTATTTTTTTATTTAATTTATCATTAATATACTTTCATACAGTATAAAATTACAGCACTGAACACAAAACCGGAACTTTTCTCTAAAAATACTATGACCGTTATGACCGTACTGAGGCATGGTGACTCAAACACACAAATAGACGAGTTGGGTTTCACCTTTGAAGAGACACAGATCAAAGCTCTTGAGGAAAACCACAGTAAAGAGATCGCAATAAAAGCCCAGATCACAGGAGACCAGAGTGCGACAACTACAAACACACTCATATCTCCCTCTGTTCCAGACACCTGTTCATGAGTGCATACAATTGCTCACATCTCTTAAAAAACAAGATTTGTGAATAAATAAAAGTGACATACTAAAGCTGCAGACTGTTGAAAGACTTACTTTCTAGATTAGAATAAGGTGCTTCTAAACACTCATCAAACAAATAAAATATTTAGATAGCATCTTTGTATGTTTACCTGTATGTTTCAGTGTTCTACATTAAAAGATGTGGTAATTTAGCACAAAATCCTGTGTCTTATTCAGTTACCATTCATCACACCTGGTCACACAGTTTTACCTGGTGCTAAATGCACTGAAACACATCTACCAGATAAATTAGGCTCATTAGAGATTGTCCCTCATTCACAAAACTCTGCACTATTTGCGCTATTACCAACCACAGAAAACGGACAGTAAACAAAGTTTTATTAAAAAGAGATGCTTGTAAACGTGTAAACAACTGATCATGGCAGCAGTAATTTATCAAAGAATTATGAAATGATGAAAAAAATGACTTATGAGAAAACAACTGATGGCAAAAGAAACTGCCAAAATGCCTGCATCTGTGGTGTGCTCTTTGAAAGTTGTCCCTCGGTTTGAAAAAAAAAAACAAGCAAACAATGTGTTTACACTTGCATTGGGAGTGCATTACTGTAATCACAAATTATGCTTGTTCCCTATCTGTCACTCACTCGACGTTTTGTCGATGTAGTAACACTAGGGGTCACTCTTGGGAGCCCCAAACACCTCTGCTTTTTTGAAAAAAGGCCAATGAGAATTGGCGAGTGGAATTTGCATGCCACTCCCCCGGACATACGGGTATAAAAGGAGCTGGTATGCAACCACTCATTCAGATTTTCTCTTCGAAGCCAAGCGGTTCTATTCATTGAAGCTGAATTCATCTGTGAAGTTCATTCACCTCATCTGCTGGATTCAACGGCGCATTTCAGCGGCTTCTCCCCCTCTGCACCCATGGAGTGCAGAGAACGCCCCTGGGCGCTTCGGCAGAAACAACTAAAAGAGTATATTCTAAAAAGAGAATATTTTCTTTCTAAAAGAGCGGCATACACGGAACTTCTTTTTAAAGATGCCTTTCCGTTTGTGTGTTATTTCTGGTTGTGGCCATTATCTCTCCAATTCTGACGGCCATAATCGCTGTCTTACGTGTCTGGGCGCTGCCCATGTGGAGACATCATTAGTGGATGGGTCCTCATTGCAAGAACATGACCATGGCAACACTGCGGTTGTGGCTTGCATGAGGAGCTGACAAGATCGTGGGAGGCACCTTTTACTGCCCGGTCCTGGTCTTTCAGCTCCCCCACTCTCGCTACCCTCGATGACGGAGCGGCCAGGGGGTATTCGGTGATCCCCCAGGTGGATAAGGCGCTCACGTTGCACTTGTGCCCGCAGAGCACCACCACCTGGCGTGGGCACCCGAAGCTCCCATCCAGGGCCTGTAGGTTTACGTCGTCCCTGACGGCTAAAGCCTATGGTGCCGCTGGACAAGCCACCTCCGCCCTGCACTCCATGGCTCTCCTGCAAGTACACCAAGCCAAGGCACTAAAAGAACTGCACGAGGGTAGTTCTTACCCAGGATTGATGCAGGAATTGCGCTTGGCGACCAACCTCACTCTCCGGGTGAGGAAAGGTCACGGCACGGTCTCTCGGGCAGGCGATATCCACCCTGGTGGTCCAGGAGCGCCACCTTTGGCTCAACTTGGTTGAGATGCGAGAGGCTGGCAAGGCACAGTACCTTGATGACCCCATCTCCCAGGTTGGCCTATTCTGCGAAATCGTCGAGGACTTTTCCCAGCAGTTCTCAGCGGTGAAGCAGCAGACAGAGGCCATACAACACATCCTGCCCCGGCGCGGCTCAAGACCCCACACCCCGTCTGCTCATCGCCAAGGGCGTCCTCCTGCAACTACAACACCGGCTCCTCCACAGCCCACCCCCGTGTCCCGGCCCTGGCGTGGAGCCCAGCACAGGAAGCAGACACCACCCGTCTCACGGCCAGCCACCAAGAACCTGAGGAAGGCTTCTGAGACGGGTGACCCAGGGGCAAGGAGACCCGCTTCTCTGGAGCTGGTGAGCAGACCACTCCATCCCCTGGTGGAGGGCCAGGAGGAGAATCTTTTGTTTCATTTTCATTTAATTTTGCTGCATGTCCAAGAGGCTGTGGTACCCAAAAATTCAACAAAAGAGTGGTTTTCTTGTTCCCTGGGTCACATGGCTGTCATCACGACCACCATCCACCATTCCATTTTTGCAGGTATGGCGCTCCAGCAGCGGTCCCCTCGCCCCTGTGCGCCTAGCTGTGGCACAAACACGCCCAAATGGGATTGGGTCCGGTGGATTACAGGGACGAGACTCCTCCTCCCCCTCCTCAGCCAATCTTATGGTGGGCGACAGGAGCCAGGTAAGTGCTTTGATGTCCCTGGACTCAGCATGGCCGCGGGGCTCGAATCCCCTCGACGTGGCACCTCGAGCTCTGCCCCGTCGCAAGGCTCCACCTGCTGGTACGTCTGACGTGATCATTCCCTTGGTCCCCCTCGCCCAGAGCTTTCCAACCCATCGTGATGGCTGACCCGGACTGTTCGACTCGGCTACGCGATTCAGTTCGGGCAAGAACGGCGCTACCTTGCATGCGGAGATCGCTACCCTTCTGAGCAAGGGTGTGATAGAGCCTGTCCCTCCAGCCAAGATGAAGAAAGGGTTCTACAGCCCTTACTTCATCGTACTGAAGAAAGGCGGTAGGTTGCGACCAATCCTGGACCTGCGAGTACTGAACCGGGCTTTCTCAGACTCCCGTTCAAGATGCTGATGCAAACATGCATTCTAGCGAGTGTCCGGCATCAAGATTGGTTCACGGCGGTAGACCTGAAGGACGCGTACTTCCACGTCTCGGTCTTGCCTCGACACAGACCCTTCCTGTGGTTTGCCTTCGAAGGCCAGGCGTACCAGTACAAGGTCCTCCCCTTCAGCCTGTCCTTGTCCCCTTGCGTATTCACGAAGGTCACAGAGGCAGCCCTTGCCCCGCTAAGGGAGGTGGGCATCCGCATCCTCAACTATCTTGATGACTGGCTAATCCTAGCTCACTCTCGAGAGTTGCAGTGCACACACAGGGACCTCGTGCTCCAGCATCTCAGCCGACTGGGGCTTCAGGTCAACTGGGAAAAGAGAAAACTCTCCCCGGTTCAGAGCATCTCTTTTCTCGGTTTGGAGAGTAGACTCAGTCTCGATGACAGCGCGCCTCACGAACGAGAGAGACATTCAGACAGAGAACAGCAGTTCCACTGAAACTTTTTCAGAGGCTCCTGGGTCATATGGCATCCTCAGCGGCGGCCACACTGCTCGGGTTGATACATATGAGACCGCTTCAGCACTGGCTTCAGACTTGAGTCCCAAGATGGGCATGGCACCACGGGACACATCATGTGGCCATCACGCCGATCTGTCACCGTCTCTTCAGCCCTTGGACCGACCTTGCATTTCTACGGGCAGGGGTTCCCCTAGAGCAGGTCTCCAGGTGCGTCGTGCTACAACAGATGCCTCCAAGATGGGCTGGGGTGCCGTATGCAATGGGCACACAACCACCGGCTCCTGGACTGTCCCGTGGCTGCGTTGGCACGTCAACAGCCTAGAGTTGTTGGCAGTTCTGCTCACCCTGCGGAGGTTTCGGCCGTTGATCCAGGGCAAGCACGTGTTGGTCCGGACGGACAACACAGCGACGGTAGCATACATCAATCACCAAGGTGGTCTACACTTCCTTTGCATGTCACAACTCGCCCGCCGTCTCCTCCTCTGGAGTCAGCAGCGCCTCAAGTCGCTATGAGCCACTCACAACCTGGGTGACCTCAACACCGCAGCGGACACGCTGTCATGTCAGATTACCCTCAGGGGACCAGCTGATTTGGAGTTGATTTGGTCGAGCACAGATAGACCTGTTTGCTTCCCGGGAATCCTCCCACTGCCCGCTTTGGTACGCCCTGACCGAGGCACCCCTCGGTATAGATGCGCTGGCACACAGCTGGCCCCCTGGACTACGCAAATATGTGTTTCCCCCAGTGAGCCTACTTGCATAGACCCTGTGCAAGGTCAGGGAGGACGAGGAGCAGGTCGTCCTAGTAGCACCCTACTGGCCCACCCAGACATGGTTCTCGGATCTCATGCTCCTCACAACAGCCCCCCCCCCCCCCGGCGAATTCCCCTGAGGAAGGACCTTCTTTCTCAGGGACGGGGCACAATCTGGCACCTGTGACCATACCTCTGGAATCTCCACGTCTGGCCCCTGGATGGGATGCGGAAGACCTAAGTGGCCTACCACCCGCGGTGATAGACATGATCACTCAGGCTAGGGCTCCCTCTATGAGGTGCCTGTATGCCTTGAAGTGGCGTCTGTTCGCTAAGTGGTGTTCTTCCCAACGCGAAGACCTCCAGAGATGTGCAGTCAGATCAGTGCTTTCCATCCTGCAGGAGAGGCTGGAGGGGAGGCTGTCCCCCTCCACCCTGAAGGTGTATGTAGCTGCCATTTCGGCTCATCACGATGCAGTAGATGGTAAGTATTTGGGGAAGCATGACTTGATCATCAGGTTCCTGAGAGGTGCTAGGAGGTTGAATCCCTCCAGACCGCACCTCGTCCCCTCGTGGGACCTCTCTGTAGTCCTTCGGGGTCTACAGGGAGCTCCCTTTGAGCCCTTGGAGTCAGCTGAGCTTAAGGCACTCTCTTTGAAGACTGCCCTCCTGACTGCGCTCACTTCCATCAAAAGGGTAGGGGACCTGCAGGCGTTCTCTGTCAGCGAATTGTGCCTGGAGTTCGGTCCAGGTTACTCTCATGTGATCCTGAGACCCCGACCGGGCTATGTGCCCAAGGTTACCACGACCCCTTTTAGGGATCAGGTAGTGAACCTACAAGCGCTGCCCCAGGAGGAGGCAGACCCAGCCTTGGTGTTGCTGTGTCCAGTGCGAGCTTTACGCATCTATTTGGACCACACGCAGAGCCTTAGAAGCTCCGAGCAGCTCTTTGTTTGCTTTGGTGGACAGCGGAAAGGAAGCACTGTCTCCAAAAAGAGGATCGCCCACTGGGTCATTGACGCAGTCGCGATGGCATATCAGGCTCAGGACGTGCCACCCCCTGCAGGGTTACGAGCCCACTCCACCAGGAGTGTGGCGGCCTCCTGGGCCCTGGCCAGTGGCACCTCTTTGGCAGACATCTGCAGAGTAGTGGGCTGGGCAACATCCGCACAACGTCGAGTGAGTGACAGATAGGGAACGTCCTGGTTACTTTCGTAACCTCCATTCCCTGATGGAGGGAATGAGACGTTGTGTCCCTCTTGCCACAACGCTGAACTACCCGCTGAAATGGCCAGAACCTGGTCTCAGCTCCTCAGCACAAAACCTGAATGAGTGGTTGCATACCAGCTCCTTTTATACCCGTACGTCTGGGGGAGTGGCATGCAAATTCCACTCGCCAATTCTCATTGGCCTTTTTTAAAAAAATGCAGAGGTGTTTGGGGCTCCCAAGAGTGACCCCTATTGTCACTACATCGACACAACGTCTCATTCCCTCCATCAGGGAACAGAGGTTACGAAAGTAACCAGGAAGTTTTTACAAACTGAGGGATGAGACGAAATTGTTTAATGGTAATTAAAAGCATGTAACAGATGTTTTCCGTAGAACTTAAATGGATAGTTCTGTCATCATTTACTCACCCTTATGTCGTTCCAAATCTGTATGACTTTCTTTATTATTTTATTTTGTGGAACACAAAGGGAGACGTTACGCATAATGTCACCATTCACTTTCAGTTGATGCAATGAAAGTGAATGCTGTGAAGTGTTTAACTAAATATTTCTTGAAGACTATGTGAATCTTTTGTTTCAGTGAAGTGCCCTAGTTTTCCAACATTAAACACACCTGTTCTTTCTCCCCAATTTGGAATGCCCAATTCCCAAGTCCTCATGGTGGCGTAGTGACTCACCTCAATCCGGGTGGCGGAGGACGAATTTCAGTTGCCTTCCTGTCTGAGTCCGTCAATCCGTGCATCTTATCACGTGGCTTGTTGAGCGTGTTACCACGGAGACGAAGCATGTGTGGAGGCTCATGCTATTCTCCACGGCATCCACGCACAACTCACCACATGCCCCGCCGAGAGCGAGAACCACATTATAGTGACCACAAGGAGGTTAACCCATGTAACTCTACCCTCCCTTGCAACCGGGCCAATTTGGTTGCTTAGGAAGCCTGACTGGAGTCACTCAGCACCCCCTGGATTCGAACTTGTGACTCCAGGTGTGGTAGTCAGCGTCTTTACTTGCTGAGCTTCCCAGGCTCCCCCAAGCACACCTGTTCTTGTGTATAGTAGAAAGCTAAAAACAAAGATATATCCACCCCAAGGGTGTCATTAATCAGAGTTTATTTTCCCCTACTCTCTCTCTTTCCATTTGACAAATACATCCTCATTGCCCTGGGACTGGATATAGGATCCCATCCTCATATGAATCTGTGTGTACTGAGAGAGGTTGTGATCTGGGAGGCTACTGGTCAGCAGTAACAATAACAAGAGAATTTGTCAAAATTCAACTTGTGTCAGGGCCTCGGGTCAGGGATGAGGTCTAGCAGGGGCTCTGGGATAGGGGTGGGGACAAACTTCGTGGTGACCGCTGATGAGGGACCAGACTGGACAGTGGCCTCTGGCAAGGGTCTGGACTGAATAACAGACACACTGGGCATGGCAGGCAGGGTAACGGCCACTGGGAAAGGCTCAGGGTCGGCAGCAGCCGCAAGGGAGAGATCAGGATTGGCGGCAGTCGAGATAAAGGTGCAATTACAAGAAATTAAGTCACAATTCTAAGTCACAATTTTGAGAAATTGTTGCAATTCTGAGAATAAAAGTCATAACTATGAAAAATAAATTCGCAATTGATATAGTGAGAAACAAAGTTGAAATTGCGAGAAATTAAGTCATAATTACGAGAAATAAAGTCACAATTGTAAGATATAAAGTAGCAATTCTGAGAAATGCAGTCACAATTACGTGAAATATAGTCACAATTGTTAGAAATAAAGTTGTAATTGTGAGAAAGTCACAGTAGTGTGAAATTAAGTCACAATTGTGAGATTTAAAGTCACAATTTTGAGATAAAGTTGCAATTGTGATATAGTCGCATTTCTGAGAAATAAAGTTGCAATTGCGAGAAATGAAGTCACAATTACAAGAAATGAAGCCGCAGTTCCTAGAAATAGTCACAATTGTGAGATATGAAGTTCCAATTCACAATTACAAGAAGTTGTTGCAATTCTGAGAATAAAAGTCCATAACTACGAGAAATAAAATCACAATTGTAAGATACTGTGGTGAGCAGTGTGGGGTCGAGCGGCGTCTGGGCAGAGTGAGGCCGGGATGATAAGTGGTGAATGAGGCCCACATGTGTGCCACATCGGTCTCGCTCCAGTGAGGGGAGGCGGGAGTATTTATGGAGAGGAAACCGTGGCAGACGAGAGAGAAAGATGCACGAAGCCTGTTTGTGTGTGTCTTCCTATGTTCAGATGTAGCTGGCTGAAAAAAAAAAAGTGTTCATTAAATGTCTACATGTTGGTCAAGCCAGTCCCAGCTTCCTCCTTTGCCATCCTTGAATTGCTACAGATATAAAGTAGCAATTCTGAGAAATGTAGTCACAATTACGTGAAATATAGTCACAAATGTGAGATATAAAGTTGCAATTCTGCCAAACTCACTATTACGAGAAATAAAGTTGCAATTACAAAACATAGTTGCAATTCTGAGAATTTAAGTCACAGTTGCTAGAAATGAAGTCACAATTATGAGATATAAAGTCGCAATTGTGAGATACAAAGTCAGAAATTCTGAGAAATGAAGTCACAATTGGAAGTATAGTCACAATAGAGTGAACTCTAAGAAACAGTTGTAATTCCCAAAATTTAGGTCACAATTGCAAGAATAGGACACAATAAGAAATAAAAAGAAAAAAAAGAAATAAAGTCGCAATTGCCAGAAAGAAAATGTGCAAATGTGAGAAATAAAGTTGCATTTGCAAGAAATAATCCCACAGATATAAAGTCAATACATTTCTTATAATTTTTTCCCATTGGCTGGATCAAAACACCATTTTAATCTATACAGAAATTGACTTTCAAAAATATTCACTAGAGCAAAAAGCGTGACAACTAGCTTCTAGTCTTCTCTATACTTTAAATGACAATGCTTTATTCACACTTTACTGGAATATTGACATGGACTTGCGTATTGGAGAGTTTGGACGATGCTGTTAAATAAAGGATCCATCCCTTAGCACTTGGACAATGCATACTAATCCTGCAGTGACCATGTGGTGAAAGTCTTTGTTTAGCATAGTTTCACCCCCCTGCTGTTAGCTCTCTGAATTTAAACTGGTCCGGGGTGCTCGGATTTATCACGGATGCTCTTTTATTTCACCTCCTTGTTCTGTTAATTTGAAGTGGCGACTGTACCGCCTCTTATTATCGTTTCAACATGAAATACACACCAATTATTTATGCACAGACTCTTTGAAAGTTTAAAGGGATTGGAGGGGCATCCAGCTCAGCCATGACGACTTTTCATATGCAAAACCACAAGTGTACCATTGACCTCTGAGGATTTGGATTTGAGCGCTAAGATCTCATCCTCTCTTATTTTGAATGATTATTGTGGAGGCTTCTTTAGACTGTTTATCTGTAGTTGCCATATCAGTGCTTTTGAAATCTCAGCCAAGAGAGATAGAGGAGGGTGTGTTGATTTGGAGGTGACTGTGCTCTCTAGAACACATCATTAAATCAGGCGACAAACAGCTCTTTTCTTCACTATAGTAGAAGCTGAAATCATGAATTGATTTTTACAGTGGTGTGCAAACTAGGGCTGGGCAATATATTGAATATTCACAATTTGCTTTGATTTTCACTAACAGTGAATATTGCAAATATGAAAAAAAAAATTCAATACATTTAAAATTAGTTTCACAATCCCTCTTTTTTATGCAACTTCAGTAACAAAAATTGTGTTAAAGGAATATTCTGGGTTCAGTACAAGTTAAGCTCAATTAACAGCATTTGTGGCATAATGTTGATTACTGCAAAAAATAATTTCGACTTGTCCCTACTTTTCTTAAAAGGTTACAGTGAGGCACTTACAATGGAAGTGAATGGGGCCAATTTTTGGAGGGTTTAAAGGCAGAAATGCGAAGCTTATCATTTATAAAAGCACTTGCATTAATTCTTCTGTTAAAACTCAGATATTATTTGAGCTGTAAAGTTGCTTAAATTGTCATTTTTACAGTTGTTTTAGGGGTTTAGAGTTTGTTAACATTACATCGTCATGGCAACATAGTTGTAAAATTGGCTATAACTTTACACAGAAAAGGTAAGTAAGTGATTTTATCTCATGTCAACATGTGTATTGTTCATGTCTTGTGTCTATGCTTTTGAAACAGTGAGTATTTTAACATTTACAGATTGGCCCCCATTCACTTCCATTGTAAGTGCCTCACTGTAACCTTTTAAGAAAAGTAGGGACAAGTCGAAATTATTTTTTGCTGTAATCAACATTATGCCACAAATGCTGTTAATTGAGCTTACCTTGTACTGATTTTTGCTTTTTAATTTTTAATAATTTTTTTTTAAAGTAAATGCATTACTGTAACCACTTTATTTTATAAACGAGGTGCGAGTAAAAATTGGTAATCAATATTATGCCACAAATGCTGTCGATAGAGTTTAACTTGTATTGAACCCGGAATATTCCTTTAAGAGTTAAGGACAAACTATTAATTTCAGTGAATCCGTTTTTCCTGTCCGTTTCAATGAAGCGATTCAAAACTCTGATACGATTTATTTGTGCTATCACTCAAAAATGTTTACGGAAGTCTCTGTGTTTCAATTTTCTTATTTTAAAATGTTTTAGTAGATATATGTATACAAGTATATAATATATTGCTGTTAATTACTAGGTATTGTTATATTGCTGCATGTGAATGAAAAATGATTTTTTGTGTTTATATTGCATGTAGTAAACATGCCTTTATTATTTTTAAACTTTATTTTTACTGTTTTAATTCTTGAATTAAACAATTACTAAATTATTATTACAACAATGTATTTTTGGTTGAAATGATGGTTCCTCAGATTGATTTTTTTTTTAACAATATATATTTTATACCATCAAAAGGTCAAAAAAAAAAAGAAATAACTACATAAAACTTTTTAAGCTATGTTGCCCAGCCATAGTACAAACAAGTATTGCTCAATAATATGGCACCATAACCAGTGCAGTATATCTGCTTTGGCATGTCTGATGTTATGTAACCAAAATGCCATAATGCAAATATTCAATGTGCTCATTTGCATTTTTCTGCAACAGTCAACAGCCATTTCAAACTGCCGTAATAAGCTTGACATTATTTTCTTAATGCACAATACAGCTACTTTTTTTCCCCACAAACCAAATGTATCATCGTAGTCCTAAAATGTTTTCCATTGTGAAATACTTTGTATTATGTTTGAAATTGCGTGGAAAAACTGTAATAAACATTCAGGTTAGGTCTGAAAGCATTATTTCAGTACAAAAGCTAAAAAAAAAAAAGAAAAAGAAAAAAAGATGAAACTCACATGACACACTGCATTAGTTTAAATACAGAAAGCAACGCTACAATTAGTCAGTGAAGTATGAATCATATGGAGTCTGGAAACACGCTTGTTTTAATGGATATTGTGGGTTCAATACAAGTTAAGCTCGATCAAACAGCATTTGTGGAGTAATGTTGATTAACACGCACACACACACACACACACACACACACACACACTAAAATCATTTTGACTCTTGTTCATTAAAAAAAAAAGTGGTTATAGCAATGCATTTACAATGTAACTCAATGAGGCCCAGACAAACAAGCTATTATATACATCATTACAAAAGTATAGTCACATACTGTAAACGTTATACATGTTAACATGATTTTAGTGCAACAGAATTCCTTGCTTACCATATCTGCATCAAGTTATAGCTAATACCCCAGTTGCCATGACAACGAAGTTGTAAAATGGGCTATAACTTTACACAGAAATGTTATTTAGCTATTTTATCACAGTAAAATCATGTTAACACACGTATTGTTTATGTCTTCTGGCTATACTTTTGAAACAGTGAGTATTTAAATGTTTACTGATTGGCCTCCATTGACTTCCATTGCAAGTGCCTCACTGTAACCCAGATTTGTGCTCTTTTGTAAATTAAAGTGGGGTGAGTCAAAATGACTTTTGACATCTGTTAATTGAGCTTAATGTGTACTGAACCCGGAACATTCCTTTAAGAAACAGTTAACCCAAAAACGACAATAGGGTGAGTAAAAGATGATGGAATTTTCTTTTTTGGGTGAACTATCCCTTTAAGCTTCTGGCAGTAACCAAAGATCAACGCTAGAAAACATGACAAATAATATGTGAAAAAATAAAATGATAAACATATTGAAATTGCCAAGCTAATCATCAACATACACAACAATCCACGGCAAAAACGGAAAAGCATCAACACATACATTAAAACAGAGTGGACCACCTCAAAAGGAATTTGGTGGGAACGTTGAACGTATTAGGTATCAAAAGTCTCTTATCAGTAGATGAATTACTGCAGTACATTACGGCTGTCAACCTGCCACAACAACCCTTACTCATTCACAAGCTTACAGTTTCTGCCAAGCCATTTCAGCATGGGAAAATGTCGAGATTAATGGGATAGTCCTTCAAAAAAATGATATTTATGTTGTTTACTCATGTTGGTCCAAACCTGTATAACTTTTTTTCTTCTGTAGAACGCACAAAGAGATGTTAAGCAAAAAACATTTCCATTGCACCTTTTTTTTCCCACACAATGAAAGTAAATGGTGACTGAGACTACAATTCTGCCTTACATCTCCTTGTGTGTTCTACAGAAGACAGAAAATCATACAGAACATCATGAGCGCCAGCAAACGATGACAGAATCTTTTATTATTGGGAGCCCAATATAAAAAATGCTGACAAAGTGAGAATTAAAGTTGAAGCGCTGAACTTTACAAAACTTTCAGCAACACAGAAATACGATTTCTCATTTAAAACTATAAAAAATGGTTCTTGCCATCTGATCCATAAATATAAGAAAAAAGCTTTTTAAGAAGCTTCAAACTTGTGTCCTGCACATGACAGTCAGTGTTTCTCTTGCAGCATCAGTCACTCCTTTTTCCCAAAAAACTTCCTAAAGACGGATTTGTTCCGTGGTCGCGGGAGGCTCATGTAGCTCCGTAGAGGAAGCTCAGAGATCGACTCCTGGCTGTCGCCGTTTGTCTGAGCCATCACAGTGTTTGTACAGACTGATGTCGCCTCTCGATCTCCAATGAATAAAGTGACAGAATAACTGGAGCTGTTGTCCTGACCTCTGCCTGTAGGTGGCGCTAATACAGGCTTTATCCTCTGGTATGTGGCTGCAGATACAAAAATAGGAATGCAACAAATCAACTTTAAACCCAATAAGCTCATACAAAATGAATGTTCAGAATGACATATTACCATAATTTTACTATTTTTGCAGTATGTATACTGTGGAGTTTTACCATTTTTTTGTCCTGTTTGAAATGTATATCATTGCACACTTCATGCAGTTTCACATACTATTTAAAAAATTAGTACCCAGCATACAGTACACACGGCACCGTATGCAGTAAACAGTATTCTATTCTATTTTATTCTAAACATAGCCAAACCTCCTAACAACAACAGCAACAAAACAGCTTAACACAGTGGTTTGCTGATCTTACCTGGTTTAAGCTAGTTTAGCTGGACTCTCAGCCTGGCCAAGTTGGTTTCTAGCTTGTTTAGCAGGTGGGTTAGCTAGTCTCCAACACTGACCAGCTGAAAAGTACCCAAAACCCCTCTAAAACCACCAAAACCACAACAGACCAGCTTAACCAGCTTGGCTAGGCTGGGACACTAGCTAACCACCTTTTTACTGGTTTATTTTCAGCACGGAAAGAGTATCTGTTTCTTCAACTTTTTGGGTTGATTTTTATTTAAACAAACTTTATCTTTAACTTTTTCAACTTTACCTTTTTGTTATATGAAGGTGACATTAAAGCTGAAACTTTATACAAGACCAACCCATTTAGTTTTGGTACTATTTTTGTTGCATAAAATGCCTTTTATGCACAGTATAGATTTTATTGTTTTAGTCTTGTACCAGATCCAGACTTCCAATATTAAATGAAATAAATCTATTAATATATATATATATATATATATATATATAAAATAAATAAATAATTACATGTTTAAAACTATGATGTTCTAAATGAGTGAAATACATAAACCATTTCAATATTAATTGTGTGAAAATGATTTCTATCGATTTTTCAAAAATTACGACTGTCCCACAGTTGTGGTGCCATTTCCAGCACATCAAACAATTTGACCCCTAATAAAGTTTTTTCAAAAGTTAGTGTCCTTGTTAACAAAACAAAGAAAAATCAAAGGAATTATCACTTGTGAGCAGAAGATTTTAATTGGGCGTCATTACCAATCAAGCTGTAATTTTGCCAAAATATGCAAAAAGTGTTTTTAAAGTGAATTTAGGGCACATAAAATGTTAGCTATGAAATTATCCTTAGCAAGACAAAGGAGTCGGTCATTTTATTTCAAAAACATTAAAAATGTCATTTCAATCAGCGTCATTTCCAGCACAGAATTCTATTAAACACAATTCAGAATTTGTGCTGGAAGTGGTGGTAATTTTCTTACAGAAAAACAACATAAATCTACTGTGATACATGTACCATGTACATCCACTGATGATCATTGTCAATAGACAAATTATATATATATATATATACACACACACACACACACACACACACACTGTATATGGAGAGTGTGAAATATGTTTTAACGAGACTTCACTTTCTAGAAGACCATGGTGCCAAATGTGCTTTAAGTTAAAGAAACACACACTTTTTAACTGGGCCTTACTGACTATATCTACTCTTAAAACACCACAGAATTCAATCCTAACTGTAAGTAGAACTGCAAGGTATCATTGTGTTGATCATGTGACTTGAACAAGCCGTTATACCTGAGGTAAAGGAGTGCGAGCGTCTCTTTTCACTGGTCCAACCCTGAATGGAGGACACAGCGGACAGCTTGTGTCTCAGAGATTCACCATGAGAGTCAAACTCATCCTCTATGGAAAAAGAAATAGACAGAACATGTTTCAACCTTTACAGCACACAGAGGCAGACAGTACGAGTGAGTAACAAAGAATTACAAGTGAGAAATAATGTGACCAAGGTGGAAATGACAAAATCCAGAAGGCTGGATATAAGTGATTCTCCAGAAATAGAAAGCAGCTGACAGGAAACAGATGTGACTGTGCCTCCTAATGTCTTTGTAAAGCAGAGCTCATATTCAATATAAAGACCATTCTTCTCTTCTGGTACGAGAGTCCTCTATTGCCCTCTTGTGGGTGTCATATTTATTAGTAGTGCTTGCTAAGACAAGAATCACTTACTATTGCTCATACTGTAGGGTCAGACATGATACCTTAAATCATGTGGCTTGCTGAGGAGAGGTGTGCTATTTATTTTTTAAAGTATTCCATAGACTTGCATTAAAGGAGGGACCCGAGCCATCTCTAGATACCCGAATATCATAGAGAACTGGGGGTGGGCTCTTTTGACTTTGAACAGTAAGTAACAATCTAGCAACCCCTTAGTAACTAGCCTGAACACCTTAGCAACCGCATAGCAACCCCCTGGCTATTACCCACAACATCTCATCATTGTGGCAGCACGATTTGCACAAGTAAGCACAACTTCTTTGGAAAATGTTAAAATCGAGTTTTTTAATTTAAATGATTGGGATCATTACTGTAAAAATTAATATATTTTGGGTTAGAAGGAAAGTTCTTACCACAATGGCCTGCACCGGAGGATGAGGTGAGCACCAGGTCCTGATGCCTCCTATCTATCGGTAAACCGTCAGTGGTGTGGACGATGATTTCTTTGGTTCTTCCTGAGGCAGACTGACTCTGTGCTAAAACGGTGGAGCTGACATAATTTCTCATGGAGCAGAGACATTTATCTGCACACTGACAGACTCTGATAGATGGGGAATGTCTGGGGAGATTTGTTTGTGCTGAGGGCCTGTGACATGTTGATCTATTTACTCCAGATTCATAAGACACTGTAGACAGAAAGATAATTTATTTTTGGATAGTCATTAATAATAGACAGACAGACAGAAAGACAGACAGATAGACAGACAGATAGATAGACAGAATGACATAGACAGACAAATAGATAGTTAGACGGAGGGATGGACAGACAGACAGATAGACGTATAGATAGATAAAATGACGGAGGGATGGACAGACAGACAGAATGATGGACAGACAGACAGACAGACAGATAGATAGGTAGATAGGTAGATAGATAAAATGACAGAGGGACAGACAGACAGACAGACAGACAGAATGATGGACAGACAGACAGACAGACAGACAGACAAATAGATAAAATGACAAAGGGACGGACAGACACACAGAATGACGGACGGACGGACAGACAGACAGACAGACAGATAGATAGATAGATAGATAAAATGACAGAGGGACAGACAGACAGACAGATAGACAGACAGACAGATAGATAGATAGATAAAATGACAGAGGGACAGACAGACAGACAGAATGATAGACAGACAGAGAGAGACAGATAGATAGATAGATAGATAGATAGATAGATAAAATGACAAAGGGACGGACAGACAGACAGAATGATGGAAAGACAGACAGACAGACAGACAGATAGATAGATAAAATGATGGAGGGATGGACAGACAGACAGAATGATGGACAGACAGACAGACAGACATACAGACAGACAGACAGATAGATAGATAGATAAAATGACAAAGGGACGGACAGACAGACAGAATGATGGACAGACAGACAGACAGATAGATAGATAGATAAAATGATGGAGGGACGGACAGACAGACAGAATGATGGACAGACAGACAGACATACAGACAGACAGACAGATAGATAAAATGACAGAGGGACAGATAGACAGACAGAACGAAGGACAGACAGACATACAGACAGACAGACAGATAAATGACAGAGGGACGGACAGACAGACAGAATGATGGACAGACAGACAGACAGACAGACAGATAGATAGGTAGATAGATAAAATGACAGAGGGACAGACAGACAGACAGACAGACAGACAGAATGATGGACAGACAGACAGACAGACAGACAGATAGATAGCTAGATAGATAGATAAAATGACAAAGGGACGGACAGACAGACAGAATGATGGACAGACAGACAGATAGATAGATAGATAGATAGATAGATAAAATGACAGAGGGACAGACAGACAGACAGAATGATGGACAGACAGACAGACAGTTAGACAGACAGACAGATAGATAGATAGAAATGACAGAGGGACAGGCAGAGAGACAGAATGATGGACAGACAGACAGACAGACAGACAGACAGACAGACAGACAGACAGATAGATAGATAGATATAGATAGATAGATAGATAAAATGACAAAGGGACGGACAGACAGACATAATGATGGACAGACAGACAGATAGATAGATAAAATGGAGGGACGGACAGACAGACAGAATGATGGACAGACAGACATACAGACAGACAGATAGATAAAATGACAGAGGGACAGATAGACAGACAGAATGAAGGACAGACAGACATACAGACAGACAGACAGATAAAATGACGGAGGGACGGACAGACAGACAGAATGATGGACAGACAGACAGATAGAAATACGGAATGATGGACGGACGGACAGACAGACGGACGGACGGATGGACAGACAGATAGACACACAGACAGATAAAATAAAATAATACCAGTGTGTGCTTGGATTCTAAGGATCCATTTCTTCATCATAAATCGCGAGGAGGCACTTAGAAGATACTCGGATTTGTCACGCAATCTGTGAGAAAATAATTAAACATGAATAAATCTTTCAACTAAAGCTGTATACACTTGTACTACAAAAAAACATGTAGCTTCTGCTGCGAAAGCCTGGCAGCAGAAAACAGCAGCACTGCAGGTGAAAACAATTTAAACAACTACTTCTGTCTTCAACAAAGACAAACATGCAGTTGTGCTAGTAATTTACCTCAAGCAGAAGCAGTTGGGTTTTTTAGTGTACTCTGGTGATGGCTCACATACTGCTCCGATTAGATTCAAAGGCAGGCTGGTCGCACAGCTCTATGAGATATAAGCTTAGAGTCATTCTGGGTAACTAACATGCTTTACAGCTGCTATTAAAATGCAGTTTGGTCACAATTAAATAACAATTCAACCTTGGAATAACGAATGACGTCTGTTTGCAATAGAGGGATACAAATGTTTCCACTCAGTTGGAAACCCAGATCCTGAAGTATTCAAACTCACCCTTAGTGTATCTTTCCGGTCTTCATAGAAACACATTGTTTGTTTGTACAAGACGGCATGGTAAGAGTTCCATGTTCTGCACAGGGCCTGAAAGAGCAAACAATGTTATTGGTCACATATGGATGGATTAAAAATCAACTATAGGAACCTAAAGACACGAGCATGCTGTGAAGCACAGGGTCACATAGTCCTTAAAATTTTGTTTTTGAGAAAATATCTGTAATTGTGATATTCACTTTCTTTCCCCCAAGCTGTAGTTTATGTTTCCTCTCCAGTGTACCTTCCATAGATGGCAGGTCTTGCCTCACACTCTGGAAAGGCCAAATTTCACAAAACAATCATTAATTTTCAGACTGAGTAAATATGAACGTGTCAATTGAGTAAACTTCTAAGGAAAACTCATTTACACTCTTTAAAGTCAGACTGATCAATTTTAACATTCTCTCCAATCACACTTCTGTGTACCTGGATATCAGAGTCATCCGTCTCCAAACCCATATGAACTGACAGGAGGCTCATAGACGGGTCCTGAAAGGACAAAAAACAAAAAACAATGCATTAGTTAACTCTGGCAAAGACAAATGATATGTTTACCATTCATACAGTAACTACAATTATTATAATGATATGGACTGTGCAGCCCACAACTCATCTTTAAGGCAAAGCTTTTCAAATGAAATCCTATAGTATCATATAAACTAGTTGATTAACTGTGGTAACAAAATATGTATTCATGTTGACATCTTAAATAGCTCACTGGGTCTGACAGGTGTTTAGCTGCCAACTTGTGGACCTCACCTCCAGATACCCTGTTTCCTTCTCCTCATCTTCCTCCTCCTCTCTATAATGGTAGACATACTTTTTCTGGTCCTCTATTTCTGGCAGTTTAACAGGATCTGAAGCTGTTTCATTAACAGACACCTGTTTGTAAACCTGTTCTTGTTGAGTTAATGCAGCCCAAGACCTTCTATCCCCATTGCCCAGAACATAAGCTTCTTCCCTTGCATCCTGCTGCTTCCCACAACCTACAAAATTCTGGATAGATGATGGCAATCTGAACTCTGCCAGCAGAAGATCAGGTGCAGAGGCAGTAATCAACTTCCTGAAGAGCACAGCTTGTTCCTTGGGCAAGGATTCCCTATCCTGGTCTGGAGAGGAGCTTGCTGGCAAAGTCTGATAGCCGTTATACATTATGTCTGAACATACACTCTGTCGGTAGCTGTTGGTGTGGTTCCAGATATCCTCCAGCTCCTCCTCTTCTTGCTCAAACTGTTGGTGGTCAGGGTGGACAGTATCATCAATGGCTAACGCAAGGTTCTTTTGCATGGAGCACTCTAAATTCTTGTTGGAGACTTCGGCCTCAAGTGATGGCACCTTCACCATTGTCCTCTTGGACATTGGACACTCTGAGGTTTCCAGGAATGGACCCTCGGCACATAGCTTGAAGCTTCCAGAGCTCGAGTGCCCAGAGTCTACAGAGTCATCCCTTCCATTGGCTCTAAAGTTCAGAACTATGTTAGATGCATGGTTCTGAGGTGGGTTGGGACTGTCTCTCAATGGTTGAGAGCTTGAGGTCTTGGCTGGCTTGTGGAAAACGTGTCCATTAAGATTGTGAATCAAAGTATGGACACTGGGACATAGGACATGAATCTCTGCTGTAGCTGAGCTGTGACTGTGGTTGGCTATGCCTTGGCCTGTATGTTCTGGAGGACTTACATTGTGGTCCTCTTTGTGGTCAAGTTGAGTTGGCATTGTTTCCAAATTACTCTCTTCTTCTTTGGGAAGTCTACTGATCCCAGAGATATGTTTCATCTGGACATCAATCAGATCACTGGATAAAGAGGTGTGGTTCCTGTCAAAGGTGATGTCTTCAATGACTGGAGAAGTTAAGGAGATGTCTTCAATGACTGGAGAAGGTGGAGGAGGAAATTTTTCTTCAGTAAATGAGAGAGTTTCAACGCTGATGTTTTTAGCATCTTTACAGTCAATCCTAAGGGTGATTTCACCTGGAGATGTGTGCTTGGCCTCGTCTTTTTGCATTGGGGGTGAACGGGCTAATTTGAAGGTGCACAGAGCTGTTGGACGCTCGGCATGAGAGTCCTGGTGATGAGGATCTGTCTTTGGCTTGGCAGGTCCAATTGTAATGACATCTTGAATGCTAGGAATGAGGCTCATTTCCTTGGGCAGTTCGAAGCTTAAGACCGACCCCAAGGAGAGGAACCTGCAGTGGTTCTTCACATTTTCTTGGGTGGTAATTTTGAGGTGTTCTGCTGGAGCTCCAACCTCTTGAGAACATTCTGCTTCTATGTCTTGCACCAAAGGGTTCTTCATGTAGTCCAAGACCTGGATCCCATCACTCTTTGGTTTCCTTGCATTTTTTCCCTTCTTCCTTTTCTTCAGAGGCCAAGTGTGTGTATTGTATGTCACTGGTTCATATACAGGTGACAATTTGGCCTCCTCTGATGGCTCTTCTCCCATGATCTTCTGAATGGTGTGCCTACGGTCATCTTTCTTTTTCTTTTTCTTCCTCTTCATGCTGCTGAAGATTGAGATGTTGCCACTCTTTGGAAGCAGGTGAAGGGAATTGTTGGCCTGCTTGAGGGCTTCTTCATTGCAGGACGAGGAGTTTGGGGAGTTACAGGGGGAGGAAAAAGTGTATGGGGAGGTCCTGGGAGAGGAGGAGGAGGAGGGCCACTGGGTTTTACTTCTGGGCAGCGTCATACTCTCATAGACTGGGGCTATTGCGGTGTTGTTTTCCGTAACATGCAAGTAAGTACTTACCTAAAACAAAAGCAGAAGATAGTTTGAGATATTTCAATTATTTTGTCTTCCTTTTAAGGAGCCCATCCATAAAGCTGTTATGAAGCATGCAAATACATGTAATTTTTTTACAAATATAAAGCACACCAGTTTTTATATAAAAATATTTAAGCAAAAAGTTTTTGGACAGTTAAACCACACACACAAAAGTATGAATGTCATTGCATTAGCTAAAAAAATCTCAAACCAAGAAGTACCTGCATCCAATTTTTTTTTGTTTTTTTACAGTTTTTAACACTTTAATCAAACAGGTCCCATGTTGATTTTTAGTGGATGTTGTATGAAGTTCACACAGGTGTTCTAGCAGAGTTACCACAGCGGGAGTTTATCGCATTAACTATGGACACGTTTCCCTAATGTTTGACAACCACAAAATGTCACAATACTTTCTTCATTTTAAACAGTGTATCTATTAAATCACCACTTAAAACCTAACAAACATATTTTTTTGTGAAATGTTTTGCTTAAGTATGCTTGTGCAATTCTTTCTTTACTTTGGTTGCTATAGATATTTTCAAACAATCAATCACAAAATGCTGAAATATTATTCCTTCACTGCTTATGTAAAGAAGCTGGAATCCACATTTGTGCAATAGTAAAAAATAACTTTGTTTTTGCTAAAAATGTTTAGAAATATGCTAGATTTGCTTGCTAATGCAAAACTCACCTACATGATACCAGGACATTGCTATCTCATTTCTAATGTGTTAAGAGTTTGTTTAGTGTGTTGCTAAGCAATTGCTGGGGTGTAATGGGTGGTTGCCAGGGCTTTGCTATATGGTTTGTGTAAGTCAATGGAACTTTTCTGGGAAACTGAATATATATTTTTAAAGTAAAAGCACACCTCTTCTCAACAAACCTCACAATGTGAAGTTGCATTGATGTCCACAGCACAAATGGCGCATGACGAGTTACACACTTATATTTTATACTTAGTTCAAATCCCTAACCCTAAGCATGAGCAATTATAAAGTGATGTTTGCCTTAGCAAACACAATTAATAATAATAATAAAAAAATAATACATTGAATTTATGTGAGAAGAACATCATGAAAAACTCATGGAAAACTGTACAAAGACTAGACAATCACACTTGCTTTTGTTCTCAGGGCTTAATAAGAATCATATGCTCTTAAATATGTCATCATACACAGCAGTAATGGATTGACCTTCAACCCCATAACTAATCTTGTGTTGCCTTGGCAGCCCCAGTCCATAAATCACATGGTGCACTCAGGAGGCCTTGGAGAAAGTTCAAAACAAACTCCTCCAGCACCCCTTACTCCTGCTGGGAGCCATTTCAAAACTCACCATCCATGGGAAACGAAGGGTGAGGTCACATCTCAACACCGCACTACTGACATGAGTGAGTTTATATCAGTTCTAAAGCGAACTTACATGAGACTGAACAGCTCTATTGCCTCCATTCAATCACTTACATATCCTGACTGGTTCCTTTTTGTTTTCTTTCTCCTTTCATGCATATCTTATTAAAACAACCCATTTAAAGCACGTTTAGATCTAATAAAAGCTGGCCCCAGGCGTCATAACATATTCTATGCAGGTTAGTGGATGCAGACACTATTTAGACCATAGTCTTCTTTAACAGTCATTTGTCTCATGGTGGAGCAACAGTTTAACAAGAATCTTGCTGAGCAAGTCATTTAAAGTTATTTAATATATTGACGTGTTTATTGCTAGCAACCGGAGTAATAACGCATTCGGTTTAATGCAATGTGTTTTCATCCACATACTTTCACAGAGTATGTTTCTGGCCTTTGGGCACCTACACACAATTTTCCGATCCAATGGGCATGTAATTGCAATGGTGTGTCGTAGAGGAAAAATGCTAAGGTTTATGAAAGTGGCACTACATCACGAGAGCAAAAGTTAAGAAAATTGTAATATATTGACCAATGAGAATTGGAGAGATGCTGATGGTCAAGCTGAACTTACGAAATCTAGTTCGCTGTATTGCTGCTCGTTATCAAACACTATTGTCCTCCACACTATTTCCACACTCTCAAAACCCACCTATGAAAATTCCTATCCAACGAATGCATTTTCTCTAGTGTTTAGGAACCCTTTGTTTACAGACATCATATAAAAACTGTGAAAAACTCTATGCTATTATGTTTAAATGATCAATTCTAACTTAGTTTGTGGTTCAACGCTTCTACACTATATTGCCAAAAGTATTCGCCCACCCAAATAATTGAATTCAGGTGTTCCAATCACTTCCATGGTCACAGGTGTATAAAATGAAGCACCTAGGCATGCAGACTGCTTCTACAAACATTTGTGAAAGAATGGGCCGCTCTCAGGAGCTCAGTGAATTCCAACTGTGATAGGATGCCACCTGTGCAACAATTCCAGTCGTGAAATTTCCTCGCTACTAAATATTCCACAGTCAACTGTCAGTGGTATTATAACAAAGTGGAAGCAATTGGGAATGACAGCAACTCAGCCACGAAGTGGTAGGCCACGTAAAATGACAGAGCGGGGTCAGCGGATGCTGAGGCGCATAGTGCGCAGAGGTCGGCAACTTTCTGCAGAGTCAATCACTACAGACCTCCAAAGTTCATGTGGCCTTCAGATTAGCTCAAGAACAGTGCGTAGAGAGCTTCATGGAATGGGTTTCCATGGCCGAGCAGCTGCATCCAAGCCATACATCACCAAGTGCAATGCAAAGCGTCGGATGCAGTGGTGTAAAGCACGCCGCCACTGGACTCTAGAGCAGTGGAAACGCGTTCTCTGGAGTGACGAATCACGCTTCTCCATCTGGCAATCTGATGGACGAGTCTGGGTTTGGCGGTTGCCAGGAGAACGGTACTTGTCTGACTGCATTGTGCCAACTGTGAAGTTTGGTGGAGGGGGGATTATGGTGTGGGGTTGATTTTCAGGAGCTGGGCTTGGCCCCTTAGTTCCAGTGAAGGAACTCTGAATGCTTCAGCATACCAAGAGATTTTGGACAATTCCATGCTCCCAACTTTGTGGGAACAGTTTGGGGATGGCCCCTTCCTGCTCCAACATGACTGCGCACCAGTGCACAAAGCAAGGTCCATAAAGACATGGATGAGCGAGTTTGGTGTGGAAGAACTTGACTGGCCTGCACAGAGTCCTGACCTCAACCTGATAGAGCACCTTTGGGATGAATTAGAGCGAAGACTGCGAGCTAAGCCTTCTCGTCCAACATCAGTGTCTGACCTCGCAAATGCGCTTCTGGAAGAATGGTCAAAAATTCCCATAAACACACTCCTAAACCTTGTGGAAAGCCTTCCCAGAAGAGTTGAAGCTGTTATAGCTGCAAAGGGTGGGCCGACGTCATATTAAACCCTATGGATTAAGAATGGGATGTCACTTAAGTTCATATGCGTCTAAAGGCAGATGAGCGAATACTTTTGGCAATATAGTGTATCTCTGTGGTCTCGTTTGTAAGAAGCAGCTTTGCAATACTCTTAGAAGTTTGGGTGATTAACAAATAAGGATGTCTGAGGTGATAAAAATAAGAAATCTTTTAAAAAATCTACTTTAAAACATGTGTCAAGTTCGTAGAAATGTAATCTTTGGGTCCATGTTGGTTTTACAAATTTTTAAAAAGCATTTATAGCATTTTCTACCAAAAAATGATTTAATGACAGTAAAAATGTCAAGAGGTGTAATGAAGCACAAGGCATTAAAATACTCTTCTTGCACCTTGAATTAATGAGAGTGTATGCAACTTAATCAATAATTTTCAAAATATCATTGAGTCAAGAATATCAAGAAGTTTTCTCAGGGTTACACAATTTGTCCTGAACAAAATGTGCCTTTTTAAAAAAATTAAAAAAAAGAAATATTGATATTTAATGATTTCACAAAATAATGATTTTCTTTAAACTTCACACACAATCTTGAGTGTCATAAGGGACATCTACATATTGGTTACACCACATGACTTTGATTTGGTGGAAAAATTAATATTTTTAAAATATTAATAATTTTTATTTTTTATTTTTTAAAGAAATATTAATAAAACATTATTCTACGTCACTCATGCCAACATATCTATTTGCAAAAATTTCATCTTTTTCAGACTGTTATACTTTCTCCAGACAATTACTCCACATGACATTTTTTTTCTTGAAGACTCTAGTAATTGAAGACTCTAGATTCAAGTAATTGTTCTGTGTGAATTGCATTTTTTATGATTTTTTTTTTTGTTGTTGAATAATTTAATACAGTGGTTCTCAACCTTATTGACTCCAAGGCCCCCCACTGTCCAAGACCATGTTTGAAGGCCCCCTCGCCCAAAACTAGATGTGCCTGATTAAAATAATTAATCATGGATAATTTTTGATTCTAGAAGTTTCAGAAAGAGTCTGTTTATAATTTGTAGGCATACATCTTAAAGTATTTTTTAGCATTTTAATTAAGTTGAATTATTTCAATATTTCTTATTTTAAATTAATTTTAAGTCATTTTGAGGCCCCATTGGAAGTATGCTGAGGACCCCTAGTGGGCCCCCACCCCCTGGTTTTAGAACCATTGATTTAATAGATCTGGACAAAAAAAAAAAAAATGTGTCCCATTATTTGACCTGTCTGTGAGGGCAAAAAAATAAAAAAAAGGATCTGTCATTCAAAGCTCCCTTGAGGTTTTCCAAAATGGAGCACGTCCATAAAATTATACTCCCGGATTACATGAGAGCTGCGAACCTACAGCAATGGCTGAATTTCCAAAATAATTTCTACTACTGTCTAAAGTTTACACTTCACAGACCCTTATGGGATAATAAAAGACGAGAGTATACTGCAAATTCATTTAAGGCTACTATGCTTTTAAACCTCCTGTAACCGTTCCAAGAAACACATCCTTTTTATTTGTGTTGCAATTACTTTCAAAATTTCCCCAAAGATAGTTTTGTAAACAATTTGAATGTTTGAAATGAGGCTTTATATGAGTCTTGGAAAAGTTTCACCTCCCCGTTTCAAATGTTTCCCATACTGGCAGCTCAGAATGAGATCAAATGTAAGTGGTTATTTCCTCAGTAATCTTTACATTACCTGCTCTTACCTGTTTGCAATCTTTCCTAAACCGCAGTGACCCCTCATCCAAAAAGTGAACTTTCTGGCATTGTAGTGTTTCCAACTACTGAACAAATGAGTGAACAAGCCCATGTGTATGTTTGGAATCACACTACTTGCATTATTTGCAGTATTTACAGTATATCACAATTTTCTAAACTGATTATTTCATTGGACAGCCAAAAGTTATTTTTACACAAAACAGATATAAAAATGCAAAATAACCATATTTATTTATGGGATGCATACTGGATGCCACTCGCTGGATTAACCATGCACTGAAATGAGGTCACGTGACAACAGTGTTGCACACTGCTGTTTGAAGTGTTTTTATTGCACACTGCATACTATTTCACACGTTTTAGAATAGTACGTAGTATGTTCTGTGCAATATGCGGAAGCAGTATGTTAGTACATAGCCCATGTTTCTCTATCAAGTCATTAATATTGAAATATAATGCACATATGACAATATGTGTTGTCCTGCATAATACTCATAATCAGTTTATGATAATGATGGGATGAGAGATAAACATAGGCTAGATGTTGAATTATGGTTCTTATCCTTATGATAATGTGTTAATCAGTCCATCACACTGCAATCTACATGCACCACTAACAAGTTTCTGTTCATTCATGCAGGACCAGTAACTGCAACTTTATTTACCTCTTCTGCACTGTGTCGATAAATCTTTTTCTTTCGCTTTAAACTACCAAAAAGCCCCTGGCAGCGTTTCCAATAGCTTTTACAGGCAGAAGAGTGAGACTCAGCGAGCTGAAGGAGAAGGTGAGAGAAGATAAAACAGAAGGATGTAGTCAAAGAAGAAAAAGGAAACTATAAGGAATCAGGTGAAAATGGCTGAAAATAGAGTGGGCTAAGAAATACAGGGTTTTGATGTAGGTGCTTTCGTAACTGTGACAAGCAGGTAAAAAAAAGAAATGTTAGAGGGATAGTTCACCCAAAAATGACAAATCTGCCATTATTTATTCAACCTAATGTCGTTACAAACCCTTAAGACTTTCTTTAAATGAATGAATGAATGAATGAATGAATGTTGCACTTAATGGCCTGTTTCAGTGACGCCACTTTTCCCAGCAGCCGCCATATTTGTGAACATCAGCGAGAGAAAACAATGGCGGTGAATGGAAAAACACCCCCAAAAAAACATCAAAAATGGCTTTTGATCCATGCCAAGTTCCAGGAAAAGTTCACACAAGTCTGAAAACAGCACAAATATTGGCAAATTGAACTTTCACGGACATTTAAACATATTTTATCCATGATTGATCTCCATACGTCGGCGAGCCTGATGTGTGACCGGGCGAGTACACACACGCCCACCGGTACCTCACCGTAAACATCTCTCATTCAGAAGTTACAAATGTTTTTGTGTTGTTTTCTGGTCTGATTTACTCACAGTATTAAAAAACATCCGTGATGATCCCATCTGTATGAATGTAAGAGCTTCTTTTAACTCCTGAAGAAGGTTTATGTCGCATCTCTCAGCGCAGCACAATGAAGGTATATGGAATATTGGTCACAAACATGGCGGTGCGGTCATACAGTGACGTCATATGAAATAGGTCAATAAAGTGCTTTTCTGACACTACACCCCAGGGGACTCTCCTCAACCACCACCACAATTGACATAGAAATCCATAGTTTTCTTTCTTACATGGAATGCTAAAGGAGTATTTTTTTTTTTTTACAAATGTTTTCATTTTTTCAGCATTTTTTCAGCGAACAGTTCAAAGTGACCATGTCTGTCGAGCTTAAAAAATTTTTTGGGGCACAAGTAGATTTCTAAATGACTTTAATTTGTAGCAGACAAACATTGAAATATTAGGCTACATCAAAGTTTTAGACACATAGCGCAAAAAAACATGGAGTTACGTAAAACGGTGGGTCTGTTCCAAAACCTAGTGAGCTTCCTCTAGAGGCAACACTTTAAGACATCATAATCACGCTCCCGGCGTGAAGACTGTTCCAAAAGGTAGGTCTTAATTATCCTAATTATGCTGCCTCTTAAGATATCTCATTTTGGCCAAATTCTAAGGCAGCATCGTATGTATCCCCCCCGGGTAGGCGATCCCAGAATGCACCATAATGAGCTGGGTGGAAAAATAAATCCAAGACGGCAGACAAAGCGAGAGAAATTTCCTTTATAAATATACTTATAATACATTAAATACTGAAAAGCACTGATTAAAAAATAGTTTAATATGCTAGAAAACAGACTATTTAACCCAAAATATGTGTGTGTGCTGTGCATATAAATGCTAATTCAAGGATTGCATCGTTCCTCTCGCATCACTTGAATTGAAATCAGCTGCGAGTCGAGTCTGCCGTGTGCTGCGCGGGAGGAGCGCTATTGTAATGACCGCCTATGTAGAGCGTTCCAAACCGCTCTCTTACGAGGCTACATTTCAGGTAGGATGCTGACGTAGAAGACAGCTACCTAGGTAGGCAGGAGACAGCAAGGCAGCTCACTCAGTTTTGGAACAGACCCAATATGTGCCAGTTTCCCCCAAAAGTGACAGTTTTGTTCTCTTGAACACATGGGATGGAAACGCTCTTTTATTCGCAAATTGTTTTTGCGATTTTTAAATTTTATGCATAAATGTCAAACCTGGCATGCCGCATCAGCACACCATTTTTTTATCTAAACGTGGACGTCAATGAGATTTCAGAGCTTTGGCAGAGGGAAACTATCAGTAAAAAAAATAACTTCCTCACACTGTTCCTCACACTAAGCTCTTGTATGACTTCAGAAGACTTTGGATATATACTGTATAGTCCGATGGACTTTAGTAAATTATGACACAATGTTCATTTTTGGGTGAACCATTCCTTCAACAGCTTATTTAAGAGACTGGGCTGGTTTGACTGTGTGGACATGGATGTTTGTGCTCTTCAAATCAATCTCACCCTGTGCACAGGCTCTGGCACCGGTATGCCACCCTTCCTGCCAGGCTCCTGTACCTGGACTTGTGTGTCTCCAGAGTTACCGAAGCTGAGGATGAGGTTAACAGTACCCCCTAGAGTCGGAGAACTGGGTTCCTTCAGCATCAGGTAGGGTGAATCAGGCCTCTCTATGTTACTGCTGACATCACTTCCTCTTGGACTGACGCTCATCATCACCTCATATCCATCGCTGTGCTGTAAAGTATCCTCCAGGTCAGCAGGAAGTGCACTTAAGCTCTCTAATTTCTTCCGAGAGTCTTCTGGCGAGGTTTCCAGCTAAAAAACAGCAGAATTAGCATGTGCTATGAGGACACAACATTTAACACAAGCCAATGATTTAAGTTCTACCTGTGGCTGCACTGTACATACTGAAGCTTCTGAATAAATGGCATCTGTGTGGGCTTCTTCAGCTCTCTGTCTGGTCAACAGCTGATCCTTCTGAGCCCTCCAATGGACCAGGATCCATCCCAGCATGCTTCTGAGCTCTTCCATCCTCTCTTGGATCTGTTGGAGACAAAGAGACGTGTTTGTCCAAAGCCTTCTGATCACTTCAAAAGCCATGGAAAAGGTTGATCAAGCTTTACTTATTTCTCCCAACATCTCATACCATTTTGTTCAGGTGGTGTTTGTCATCAAAGAGCTTCTTTCCAGTGACAGTGAGTTGATCAAACTCCTCAAACTTCTGTTCTATCTGCCGATCCAGAACCTCAACCAATGGTTCCTGATTCTCTCGGCTCTGGCGCAGAGCACTTTCTGAGAAAATACACGAGCGGGTGTCTTCTGTCCAAGAGCTGAGAGAAGATACACAGCAGCAAATGAAGACACAAGCTTCAGACCAATACACACACAGGTTAATATTGACACTGACCAGATGCTTTTAAAAATACACTGTTAACAGAGCCAAGTAACACAGACATGAATTATCTGTAAATCTTTCTTGTGAGTTTTATGAAAACATTTTTGCATTGTGACATTATTTTCATGACAATTATGTATCCCCCACCCTTTTTTTTTTATTCCCATTATTTTCATTAGCTTCTCATTGCAGTAATAATGTATGTTACATTACGGTACATAAATGACATTGCTGTAACTTTTTAATAAAAAAATGACTGATATCAGGGCCAGTGCTAGCTATAGGCAGACTAGACAATTATGTAAGGGATAATGTACAGTCAGTGGTTTTTATCGCAAAATAAACCCCGACAGGGTGATCAGGACCCGGACACGGAGCGGAGGGTCTTGTATCACCCTTAAGGAATTTATTGTGATAACAACTGGCTGACTGCAAATTTTTCTACTTATTACACGGCTACTAACTAACTAAATAAATACATGGATATTAAACATCAATTTGCATTGAAATTATGTAATTATGTGAGAAGAAATCGCTGATATCAGACCGCTAGATGGCGCCATTGACCAATCAGAATTGAGTATTCAAGAGACCTGTGTAATATATGCATATATAAACCTAAAATTGATATTTCCTACTGATACTCTAATCTATATATATATTTAAGCAATATCATACGAGCAAGAGTGCAATATGGCCCTACATCAGCACTGCTATGATCTGGCCGCAGGCCGAGTGTCATAGGCAGGGCCATAGCCAGTGGGGTGAAAGGTGGTAACGATTCTAGGGGCACACAGGTCCAGGGGGGCCCCTCAACAAATTCTAAACATTATTTATTTAATAGGAAATGGGCCCTGACCAATATACAGTCAGGGGGCCCCGAATACCTTGCTAAGGCCCTGGCCGCAGGTAATCACAGCAGTGCTGATTTAGGGCCATATAGCACAACTGCGAGTGTGATATTGCTAATATACAACAGTTCAATGAACGAGTACATTTTAAAAAAATCTGGAAAAACTGAGTACGGTCATAAAAGAGGCATTTGTGCATGGAACTACTTTCTCACGCGACGGATCAGAATCTGCCGTTGCTGGTTCAAACCAAATGATACGTCCAAGCCTTCGTTAGTAATTAAAAAATATCACTTTAGAACCAGTATCAGGGCTTGGGCTGTTTCTAACAAGTTATTGGAGAAACAAGGATTTTAGTGTGTGTGTGTGTGTGTGTGTGTGTGTGTGTGTGAGAGAGAGAGAGAGAGAGAGAAAGAGAGAGAGAGAGATGGAGCGTGTGCGATCACCTGTTGATGATGCTGTATTGTGTTAATAAGCTTTCTGAAGATGATGTCATTTTGATCAAATGCATCTTATTTTCTCAGTAGAAAAATAGTTGTCCAAGTGGGGGTATTCCTCCCTATTTCACGTTAGCAAGTGCGCAAGAGTCGTTCACTATAGAAACTGCAATCTCCACCATTTTGAACAGTATGCCCTCTTAAATGTGAATACTCCAGTAAGAGGTAAGCACACTGAGTTTGTGTCATTAATCAGTCTATTGTGTCTCTCAGCTATGATGAGCCTTAATGGTAAAATTGTTAGTTTAAAGCTGTTTAAAGCTATTTCCTAGCTTTAGAAGTGTAGTAGTAATACAAGCGATCACGTAGTGCTGATGAATGAAAACACTGACTGATGCTGACTCACTTCACGTCACCAAACTGGCTCATATTTCACACAAAAGTCTTTTTCCGCCACCTGCTGGCTAAAATATGTAATGTCACAAAAATAAATGTAAAGAGACACTTACACAGTAGCTCAAATGGCATGGATACACAAGCTGAGACATTAGTATTCATGAAACATTTCTCATCCAATCAGATTCGAGGACCGGAATTAACTGTTGTATATATATATATATATATATATATATATATATATATATATATATATATATATATATATATATATATTTACACACCCGGCGAGGAATTATACAAATTTTGAAATTAAGAGATTAAAAAATCAAATGCAACTTGATATTATTTATTTTCTTTGTATTTAACAGTAATACTTTGCATTTGAAAAGACAGATTTGATGTGTATCTGGAGCTGGTGCTGGACACTGCTTGAGTGATGGACAAAGATAGATGTATTAAAAGAAAGAAAATGAATACAAATGGCTGATAACCACATTAAATCAAAAGATTGTGTTTTCATGTGGGCTTATAAGGAACAGTGCCTTTGAAAAGCCTGTTTGCTCATAGCTTAAAAGCAGAATAATTATTTTATTTGTTTAAACACCAGTAACAAACATGCTCTACATTGTCAAATACAGTATTTTTCATTCATGATGTGTGATGATATATTATGTGTTTAATTATTAAGATTTATTTTCCATTGACCCCTATTGTTCCTAATAAGCCCACTGAGCAAATAACCCATTGAAATTACAATAAGTATAATAATAAGCAGAGACCAATGTGATTAAAGCTTGCAGGATTAAAATAATTAATATTTCATTAACTGGTTTTGATGTTTGACATCTAAATCTAAAAACAATATCAAAATTGAGGTGTTTATTTAGTAAAATGTAAAGCATTTACATTTTTAAAAGCACAGCGGGCTTATGAAGAACACACGTGGGCTTAAATGGTGCACATGTTCCTCATGAGCCCACCCTGGACTTTTCACACTTGCAATTAAATAAAGTAACTTAATGTTGTCAGTATATCACAAAACATAACATGAGTGTTTAGATGACAGATTAATCTTTGATTTAATACTCATTTTAGTGGAATGCTGTTAACATTTCTATAAGAAAACATGTAAAACTTAGAATTGGGTGGGCTTAATTGGGTCACTTCCTCTCTCTCTCTCTCTCTCTCTCTCTCTCTCTCTATATATATATAAAACATATATTATTTATATAATCTATTTAATAATTTTTGCAATTTATATCTGCTTTAATTTAAGGCAGTACAACAAATACAACCATGGTGTATATACTGCATACACACTCAGAGTTCAAACTTTAATAATTGAACACTAGATTTTCTGAAAGTAGCTGTAAAACTTTCTTAGTGAATCTCATGGAAACTTGGCTTTTTTTTTTTTTTTTTTGCATAAAGAAAATTACTATTTTATGACCATTACAATGTTTTTGCATGGTGACATTATTTTTTATTACAATTAAGCCCCAAATTCCCATTACCATAATGCATAGAGATGTCTTACTTTTGAGTTTTTGGTTTGAAAATGTTTCCCCATTATTCTCATTTCTCATTTTCATTACTGTAATATTACTGTACATAAATTGCATAACCATTATTTTTTAATAAAAAAAAAAATCACTGCTATAAAATAGTTTTTTTTAAATAAATCTGCATACAAAGGCAGTACAACAAAAACTACCAAGATGTGTAATATCATTTCTTTGCATTACTGTAATAAGAATTTGAGGGGAAATGTCCTTAATTGTCATGTAAATATTGTCATAATGAAAAAAAAAAACAAATAAATCAGGACCAATTTTCTTATACAAAAAATTAATTTCTATTTCTTTCTTTTGATTTTGGGACAATTTTAACGAGTAACAGCAACTGTAACACAACACGAAATAAACAAAGGTTTTATTTTAATTGTTTTACAGTTGACTCACATCATTGCCAGGTAGTTTCTGAAGAACTGCCGCAGCTGGTCAAACTGCAAAAGTCTCCTCCTGTTTTCAGCCACACTCTTGTTGAGCTCTTGCCAGCCGTTCATGCTGCTCTGTATGTCAGTCCGTACTCTGTGCATTCTCTCTGGACACACATCTGTCAAACGACCAGCCAGATTCTCCACAGCCTCCATCTCCACCTTCAACACCTTGTATTCTGCCTGGAGAAGGGACACCCATTTGTTCAAAATAACTTACAAGCATGCTACTTGCACTATTTTGGAGTATGCAGTATGTACACTGTGCAGAGAATGCCAATTTTCAGTATGCATGAAACAGCAGATGACCTACTACATTTGCCAGAAAATTTTGATTACAACCAGAGCACAATGCGCTGAATACTGTCTCTCACAAATCAATGGGCTCAAATTGAATCTGCTTCACACTATCAGCTCTTTAACTCTGTAAAAGGAACCATAAGCATTACGTATGCAATGCTGGCATCTTTGAAAGCATTTTTGATGGTAATTAAAAGCATTACAGGCTTAATAAGAATCCAGCTGCTCAATGTTTCTTAAACAGAAACTGTCAGATGCTTTGTGCATGAGAGTCAAATTATTTTAGTGTGAGCGATTAGGTCATTTCCTTTGCATTGGGGTTTCAGACAGCTGTGTGTGTTTGTGCAATGCACGCCATTGAAGTATACATCATACACTGATCAGCCACAACATTAAAACCACTGACAGATGAAGTGAATAACATTAATTATCTCATTACAATGGCACCTGTCAAGGGGTGGGATATATTAGGCAGCAGGTGAACAGTCAGTTCTTGAATTTCATGTGTTGGAAGCAGGAAAAATGGGCAAGCGTAAGGATCTGAGCGACTTATGGCCAAATTGTGATGGCTAGACGACTGGGTCAGAGCATCTCCAAAACGGCAGGTCTTGTGGGGTGTTCCCGGTATGCAGTGGTTAGTACCTACCAAAAGTGGTCCAAGGATGGACAGCCGGTGAACCGGAGACAGGGTCATGGGCGCCCAAGGCCCACTGATGCGTGTGGGGAGCGAAGGCTAGCTCGTCTAGTCCGATCCCACAGAAGAGCTACTGTAGCACCTATTGCTGAAAAACGTAATATTGGCCATGATAGAAAGGTGTCAGAACACACATTGCATCGCAGCTTGCTGACTGAGCCCTGTCCACCGCCGAAAGTGCCTACAATGGGCATGTGAATGTCAGAACTGGACCATGGAGCAATGGAAGAAGGTGGCCTGGTCTGATGAATTACGTTTTTCTTTTAGATCATGTGGACGGCCGGGTGCATGTGCGTCGTTTACCCGGAGATGAGATGGCAGCAGGATGCACCATGGGATGAAGGCAGGCCGGCGGAGGCAGTGTGATGCGCTGGGTAATGTTCTGCTGGGAAACCTTGAGTCCTGGTATTCATGTTACTTTGACACGTACCACATACCTAAAGATTGTTGCAGACCACGTACACACCTTCATGGCAATGGTATTCCCTGATGGCAGTGGCCTCTTTCAGCAGGATAATACGCCCTGCCACACTGCAAAAAAAATTTCAGGAATGGTTTGAGGAACATGACAAAGAGTTCAAGGTGTTGACTTGGCCTCCAAATTCCCCAGATGTCAATCCGATTGAGCATCTATGGGATGTGCTTGACCAACAAGTCCAATCCACGGAGGCCCCACCTCGCAACTTACAGGACTTAAAGGATCTGCTGCTAACGTCTTGGTGCCAGATACCACAGGACACCTTCAGAGGTCTTGTGGAGTCCATGCCTCGACGGGTCAGAGCTGTTTTGGTGGCACGAGGAGGACCTACATGACATTAGGCAGGTGGTTTTAATGTTGTGGCTGATTGATGTATATCACAACACACCCCACAATGCAGCCACAAATTAATCAACCAGCACATGTGCATGCTGGCATGTACAAATACACGCTAATAAACGCCAATAAATGCACATTCTTATGAACAATGGTGTCCTGTGTGTGTAATAAAGTCATGTGAGGTCTGTGTGAACGACTTCATAATGCCTATTGAACAAAACAAGCGTCTGGCTGACTCTCAGTGGATGTGAATCTTCAATCACAACAGGAAACAGATTCTAGAAACAATGTGTTTAAACAAAAATAAAAAATGGAGAAAGCTATTTCCATTCGATCAACACTGGGAGGTCAATGAGTCATGACAAACAAGATACTTCCTGTTTTGTGAGTGGCTCGCTAGTAAATGGTTTGAATGTGTTATTGTCCTTCTGTAAAAACACTCGATGGCCTCCTAAACACATATTTTTACTGGGGTAACCATTAACCTCTGGATTTACAACTACACCATGAGAGGCCACAAAGTGTTACAGTGATTTTACAATGGTAAGGGGTAGAGGTAGACCAATATATCGGATTTGCAGATTAATCGGTTCGGATAGTTGCTTTTTGGAACGACTGGATATTGGCAAAAATCTATGCCAATAGTTGTAGAACGTTTTTTTAAGTTTCTTTGTGGCTGGTCGCTGAAGGAGTCTACAGTTAAAACAGCTTGGTTTTACAGTATAACAGCGGCTTCTAGAAGTGAAATTAAAACAATCCCTGACACCTTGTGGGGTGACAATATTCATCCATATTTTTATCCTCACTTCAATGTATATTTTGTTATTTTGATTAGATAATCAAGTGCTCTAAATTGAAAAATGCAACTAAATGGAATTGTGTCTTCAACTTAATTTCTTGTGAACAACAATAAACCCCATTATATTCATCATATTTCTCATTAAACCTCATCTGGTGTAATTTATAAATATTTATACTGTATATATGCAAAAACCCTTCATCTGGTGAATATATAGGCTATAAAAAAAGCTTAATTTGGTTAATACTTTAATATAGATCATTGTTACAGGGTCAACTCTTCATTATTTCAAAATAAGAGTCCCCAGTGTGTTTCGGGCTTATTTATCGTTAAATGTCCCACGTTATGCACCAAATCTTCATTTTATTTCTGGTTATTACTGTGATTTTGGTTGCACAATAAACTGCATCTGGGATTTTATTTATGTTTCCCTTCAAAGTAAGGAAAGATTCTGAAAATATTTTAAAATTGTATAAATAGATTTTAAAAACAATCAGCTGTTTAATTGGTTACCAGCCTTTCCCAGCCCCTTAGTTATCAGTATCAGCAAAATCCACTCTCAGTTGACTTCTAGTAAGGGGTGTTCTTGTGAACAAAGTGAAAGTGTGAAATCTCAAACACCAAATAATTTCGCCCCTATCTACTTTTTTCAAAAGTTAGTGTACTTGTTAACCAAGCAGACAAAAGCGTCAGTGAAGACCATGCTTGTGAGCAGAATATTTTTGTTGGCCGTCATTTCTAAAAAGATGTAATTTTGCACAAAAAGTGTGAAAATATTATTTAATTGTGTGAATTTAGAATACATAAACTGTTAGCTATGAAATTAGCCTTAGCAAGACAAAGGAGTCGGCCATTTCATTTCATAAAACATTAAAAATGTCATTTCCATCAGCGTCATTTCCAGCCCAGAGTTCTATTAACACAACACAGAATTTGAGATGTGCTGGAAATAGGCCTGTTGCGATTATTAATTTACCATCTGATCACAGTTATTTGATCTAACCGCGGTTATTTGAGATAACCGCAAATCCTGTGCACTTCAAATTCCAATCACATTTTCATGGCCAATTAAGGGAATTTTGAGTGAATATATAAAAGCCACGCATTTGTGTGCCACTCAGTTGAACTCCGAGCATCATTGAGCTCCACCACGGACGTCAACCAGAGCAGCTCCTGTCCGGAAGAGTGCGTGAGGTGCTTGCAACGTCAGCAGATAAAACTTTGATAGTAAACGCAAAGCACTCCGCTTTCACTTTAATTGAACGATTGTGTAATGGCAAATGTTCCTGATCATAGCAGGTTGATAATGACATGCAGTGACACAGAAGAGGAGATGCATTTCTGTGGAGTGATAAAATTAAGAAATCTCAAAGGTTTTGCTTCATGAGAAATAAGGGCTCATGGGTTTCATTAAAGAGCATTAAAATAAGGTGTGAAAGTGGAGAAATTACTCCTATATATATATATATATATATATATATATATATATATATATTAAACAACCGTACTCATATCTTTTGCTTCTCAAAATTTTTTGGTAAGTCCTTTAGAAATGTTTAGTTTGCCCGTACCTCCAGCTTGTCCTGGTGCTCCTGCAGTCTATCCAGTCCGCAGCGATCCGGCTCGCATCTGACGGCCATCTCACTTTCCATCTCCAGCACGTCTTTGGTGAGTTCCGTGCAACGCTGCAGACACTGCTCCACCCGTACGGACAACAAGGAATGCTGGGATGCAAGCACCAGACAAACAGTGAAGATGGCAAATAATTTTCAATGACTGAGTCGGAATTTAAATTAAGTTCTGTCTTAAATTAAACACTGAAGACTTAAAAAACTATATATATTGTAATCCAAATCATTTCAACTCCATCTACCCTGCTGAGGAGTTCCTGGATGCTCTGGTCATGTGACTGCGAGCGGCCTCTCTCCCTCGCTGTGTCATTCAGCATCTCCACAGCTTCTCGGAGCTCCTCCACAGGGTTTCCAATGCTCTCCATCAGGGGTTCATCGTGTCCATTCCCGGGTAAGCCCAGAAGAGAAGGTCCCGAGTCAAGATCTCCACACAGGGGCTGGTGGACCACCAAACAATGAAGAATAAGAGTTTTGTGTTAAATATCAAAAAATTTAAAAAAGACTAGTTTGACCCAATGAAGTAGTTAAGTCTCAGTATTTTCCAAATAAAACAAATATTAGTACTAGATTAGGAAACATTATAGTCCAAGGCACTTCTTCTAATATAGAAGCTTCTATTTTTAATCTGCCTTGCCACATGATTGCCTTCTCCCATGGACACAATGGCAATAGTTCATGGGTCTCTCCTTGCTGGGCTCGAACCAGCAACCTTCCGGTTACCAGCCATACAGAGTGCAGTCTTCAATGCCCATTTCACTTGCTTTCAGGCTTGTAATGGTGCCACATCACAGAATTGAGTCTGACCTCTCCAAGGGTGCTGCAGTTGCTCTCCTCCAGTTCCACCTTCTCCAGGAACTCTGTGAGCATACGAGTGTCCTTCAGTTCAGAGCTCTGCTGGGTCAGTGCTGCCTGCACACTGCTGAACCTAAAAGATACCAACAACATCTGCTGATACCATTTTTTGGTATGTGACAGCCCCTGGTCACTGTAGGCTTTCATATGGAAAAGAGAAGTCTGGACATTGTGATAAATGTCTCCTTTTGTGTTGCGCAGAAAAAAAGTCTTGGCAGATTTGGAACCACATGAGGGTGAGTAATTGATTCATGAATTTGTATGTTTGGGCGAACTATTCCTTTTATAACAGGCCCATGATGAAATGACAACAGTTATACATTCACTAGGTGTCAATGTTCTGCATTTTATCCTATAAATATGAGTGACTAATATATTGACCATTTTAAGATGTACTAAAATCTACGAACCGCTTTATCAGTGGATAATGCACGTTTTGTCTTTTCAAATACTTTAAAGTGAGTTTTGAGTAAATATTTTGTAAACTAAGTGTGCATTTAAATTCTGAAATTTTGTGGACATCAATTTGCTATCATTAAATTTGATTATATTTTAGACTGCGAAATAAATCCTTTTTAATCAGTATTTTTTTGTCTTGTTTTCCAGTAAAAATATCGAAATATCCTTAAAACACGAATCCTTAAGAAGCAAAATGACAACAGATATGAAGTCTTGTTTTCAGAAAGATTTAAACAAAATGTATAATAACAAGAAAAAACTATTTGCTAATGGGGTAAGAACAATACATTTGCTTTGCCTTTGAATAAAGTTTATTTTTCTGACCCCATTGCCACAGTTTTATCTTGTTTCAAGCATAAACCAGTGGTGTAGCCAGAAACAAGACTTTGGGTGTGCCAAGAGGAAACTGGGTGTGCATATATCAAGTGAAATATAATAAAATGATGATTAACAACCATTGCATCAATTTATTTTTGGCTATATTTATTTTAAGCTCTGTATTAATGGAGTAAAGGGAGGTTTGGTTCATAATAAAAAAAGAAAAATAATACAGTTGTTACGTTAATTATTAAGCAAATATAAATAAATGATAATACCATGTCTGACATGATGCAAACAGATGGTAAGAACACCACTGATTATGCGTAATAGATTTGCATATCATCAGGGGAACATTTACTGAACCAATAAAATGCAGTTAAAACGCAGTTTAGTATAGCCTACCTTTTCTAGTGTATTCTCCAAATATTCCACAGTATGCATTATATATCATAATTGGGGAGGAAAAGAACAACAATGCACTTATTTTGATTGTATGGACACACGCATAGACTTTCTTAATTTAAAGTGTGCGCTTGTTTCTTCAGTCTGTTGCGAGAGTGTGTGTGTAATCTGAGACGGTCTCTGTAACACTCTGGGTATTATTATAGTTATTATAATTGATTGTTACATTTGCTAATCGATGCATTGAAGTTTCAGCATAATAATGATGCATTTTACACCCCTTCATACTACATATAGTCATTTCATTCAGGTGTGCAAGCTAGGGGTGTGAATCTCTGGGTTGAAAGCGAATCGATTCGATTCACGGGTTTTCGATTCGATTCAAAAATGATTTCTGCAAATTCGAAAGGATTGAATTCTATTTGATTCACAATGAAATTCGATTAACAATTCAATTTAGCATTTAAAAAAGAAATGCATTTAAAGTATTTTTTTAAATACTTCCTCTAATGTGTCTTAAGCAAGAAAAAGGCAAACTACTTAAGATTGTTTATTTCACCAAAAGTAACTTGAAAGAAAACACATTAAATACATGTGCATACAGGCTACTTGGAATAAAATAATAGTACAAGAGTACAATGTGCCAATATAATATTTCAGAGATGAACATAGCTAGAAAAGTATTCCATGTTCCATATTTAATTATAAAAAGTATATTTTTTATCATTTGCATGACTTTTCCAGGCCTTGAAATCACAATTTTAAAATTCCCTGATATTTCCAGGTTTTCTATGACCGTGGGGACCCTGAATCAGTAAACTAATCCAAATATTACAACATTAATGTAACATCATCTGACTACATTCAGTTCCAAAGAAATGATCAAAGCAATCATATAGATGACTACAATTTAAATGTTTTTCTAAACAATTAAAACAGTAAAATGGCACTATATTTTATAATATAGAAAATAATGTCTTTATAAGTTTCCTCACAATTTAAGCCCTTTATTTCAGCAGTGACCCAGTGAAATATGAAATATGAAATCTGTGGAGTGGTTAAAAAATGAGTTTTAATGACTTCAACCTAAGTGTATGTAAACTTCTGACTTCAACTGTAGGTGCGATCCCGTGAAGGGTGATGGAAGACTGCAGCGCGTGTCTGTGAGGGGGTGCGCTCCGCGATGCGCTAGCGAATGAAGCCACGCATGTCTCATTTCAAACGTACATGTAACTAATTTAACTGGTGAAGTTGGGACAGTAATAAAAATGCTAATAAAAACAAAAATGAGGGATTTGTAAATTATATTCATTCTTTGCTATATTGAAAGCACTACAACTACACATTATGTGATGTTTTACCTTGTGAATTTCATTGTTTTTTGAAAATGTACAGTAATTTCAAATCAGATGATTGCTACATGCTCCAAAAAAGTTGAGACAGTCAAGTGTTTACACCTGTGAAACATCACCATTTCTTCTAATAACACTTATTAAGCATTTAGACGCTGAAGACACACGTTTGTTAAGTTTAAAAAGTGGAATTTTCCCCCATTCATCCATTATGCAGGTCTTCAGCTGCACAATCGTACGGGGTCTTTGTTGCCGTATGGTGCACTTCATAATGCACCACACTTTCTCAATTGGAGATGGTCAGGACTGCAGGCAGGCCAATCTAGCACCTGCACTCTCTGCTTATTCGGCCTATTCTAGCCGTTATGTATATCTATTCGGTATGTGGTTTGAAGTAGTCCTGCTGAAAATTCTGGGATGTTCCTGGAAAAGACGGTGCAATATGGCAGTATATGCTGCTCCAAAATTTGTACATATCTATCTGCATTCATGGTGTTCTCACAGATGTTCGAGTTATCCATGCCATGGGCACTGACACACCCCTGGCCCATACAGACACTGGCTTTTGGACCTGATGCTAATAACAGCTTGGATGGTCCTTTTCCTCTTTGTCCCGGAGAACACGACGGCTGTGTTTTTCAAAAACTATTTGAAATGTGGACTCATCGGACCAAAAAACACGGTTCCACTGTTCTTCTTTCTATCTAAGATGAGACCGAGCCCAGAGAGGTCGGCAGCGCTTCTGGACAGTGTTGATGTATGGCTTCTCCTTTACATAGTAAAGTCTTAACTTGCATCTGTGGATGCAGTGGCGAATGGTGTTGACTAACAAAGGTTTACTAAAGTAATCCCAAGCCCATGTTCATGATATCCATTACAGATGAATGATGTCTGAGGGATCAGAGATCACGCGCATTCAGAAGTAGTTTTCGTCTTGCCCTTTACACACCGAGATTTGACCAGATTCCTTAAATCTTTTAACTATATTGTGCACTGTAGAGGGTGAAATGCCCAAACTCCTTCCAATTTGTCTTTGGGGAACATTGTTCACAAAGTGCTGGATTATTTGCTGAAGCATCTGTTGGAAAATCACATTGCCTTGTTATTTCAACTCATCAAACTGTTATTAGTCTTAAATTGCCCGTCTCAACTTTTTTGGACTGTGTTGCAATAAACTGATTTGAAATTACTGTACATTAAAAAAAAACATTGAAATTCACAAGGTAAAACATCATATAATGTGTAGTTGTAGTGCTTTCAATATAGCAAAGGGTGAATATAATTTACAAATCACAACTTTTTGTTTTTATTAGCATTTTTCATACTGTCCCAACTTTTTTGGAATTGAGGTTGTATTTATATATTCTAAAATATTGTATACTAATTTGCTGAATCTAGATTCATTTGATTTTTAACAACTGATCTTGATTCAAAAATCACATTTCAAGATTGATGCAAATGAATCGACTGGATTACTAATTGATGCATCGAGAAAACGCAGGGCTCAACAATAAGGACTGCCCGTTGGCCCGGGGCTAGTGTGAGAGAGATTTGGGCTAGTTGCTAGAACTGTCACTTGCCCGATCGGGCCAGTGCTGCATTTATAACATTAGTGTCAGCAAACAACAAGTGAGAGAGCACAAAAATTACACAGAGCAAACGAAGTCTTTTAACCGACGAGCGAGCGCAATTATATTTAGCAGTGGTGGATTTAGGCATGGGCGACGTGGGCATGGGGGTGGGGTGTTGGTTGGGGGGTTCGCCCAGGGCACCATACAAGCTAGAACCGCCGCTGATATTTAGCTCGCAAAGATGCGTGAGCGGATAATATACTGGACGCGCCAAGGCACAGTCGTGTGCACACAAGAGAGTGCAGACACCGAGTGCACTCTCACTGTCCTAGCTCTTTTCCAAGTGTTTCAGCTGCAGTTATTACCAATGTGTAGAAAACAGCAGGAAAAAACCCATTTAATGAATTTCGTAGAGCGATTGCATGTCTTGCGCAACATTTTAAGTATCCCCGCACATTCCCTGTTCACGGTGCGCGAAATCCCCACATTTTTCATTTTTAAATGTTGGTGAAAAATCAACAGTTTCTTTCTGTAGGACTGAAAATCCATGTTTCTCCGTGCATATGTCTCATCATCATCTCTCTCCGAGCAGCGTAGACTAACGTGCATGCGCTCTTGTAAAGGGACAGAAAAAAAAGCACATTTTCTCTCATTAATTCGCCTTTAGAGAGGAAGCACAGTATGAGACGTAATAAACTTTGTTTAACCCCGATTATTCACGTGCCTGGAAATCACGAGCTGCTCAGTATCCAAAATGTAAGTATACATTTAATTAAGGTAATGTTTCAAAATGTAAACATTAATGTGACATGATAATGCCGTTTGATTGGAAAAGAAGCAAGATCACTATGGCTATTAGGCTTTTATTATCAGAGCTGTTCATCTGCAGGGTGATGATGAATATTTGAAACAGTCTACTTCATAATATCATCCTCATGAAACACCTGTTACATGTCTCATTTCTGGACTGTACAGGTATATTTGTTTTTGTGCTTTGTGTATCAGTCTGTGTTGGTCTTTAGGTTGTCTGATTTCATGTATATGCACATTCTTAACTCACAGATTAGGCCTAATATCTACCTATTGTATATTACACGTCACAACCGATTTAGCAGCATGGTCTCCTCTCTCAGGGATTCATATGTTTATTACATTCGGCCAATAATCACATCTTTAACTCAGTGATTAAATCTTTGATCCTGCCTGTGAAAACATCACACATGGCCAAAAGTTGCATGACAGCATGACTAAACACGTGACCGAAAACCCATCATCTGCACAACAGAACTCTTCACTTAAAAACTCATGTGTAAATGGCAGGACGGCTGAGGTTAATATGATGCATTTATGAATTTCTATCTAGTAGAAAAAATCCTTAGCGTTGAGCCCTGAAACAAGTGAACACCCCTAGTGCAAGCTTACGTTTTGGGTGGCAGTTGCACACCTTGGCACACTCATGGCTACGCCACTGGCATAAACCTCACTATATTAGGTTGGATTTCTCTAAATAAAAGACGTTTCTTATGTGATTTTGCTTTTCAAGTAAATGTATCGTGTTTTAAGGATATTTCGAAATTTTGGGAAAACAAGATAAAAATACTGAGTACAACATTTTTGAAGCATTATATCAGCCAACCTGTTCTGTTCATATCAGATTCAGCATCAGCCATTACAAAAACCTATTTAAACCCATACAGACTTCCTCATGTAATATCCACTCATACACTTACTCCTCGAAAAGAAAGTGTTAAGAGATAGTTGTAACCAAGTGTCAGCACATACTTTTCCTCAACATCTTTGAGGCGTGCAGGTAGCAGCTGAGTGTGCAGGTGTCTTTGAGTGCTCAGATGATGCACTTCCTGTCTGAGGTTCTGCAGTTCCAGACCTCTGTCCTGCAGTTCTCTCTCCAGCTGACAGCTCTCCTGCTCAGCCATGCTCACAGACTCTGGGTCACCTGCTAGAGACGCCTGTCTAATGGACAACTCCACAGCCTCCAACCACGCCTCCAGACTGCACAAAGACTGCAGCACCCGTACCACCTGTCCATCATAATAAACAAACTCACATTTATCAATTCAAACATCACTAGAGACATTTTAACAGCTGTGTTCTGTCTGGCACCACACTTTATTGCAATGCATGAATCGAGTCAATTCAAGTAAAGTCAATTTTATTGTAAATTGTAGCTTTTCACAATACATAGCTTCAAAGCAGCTTTACAGAAAATCATGTCTTAATGTCATAAGGCCCTCAGTGAGCAATCCAAAAGCGACTGTAGCAACTCCATATGATGTGAAAAACTCCATTGGATGTTAAGTAGTGGAGGGAGAAAAATCTTAAGAGGAACCAGACTTAGCTATCTCATTAAGAATAGCAAAGAGGAAAAGTAAAATATCACTTCCACAAATGTCACAATCTAATATAACTGCTACAATACTAAGGCTTTGCACAGTCTATTTACTATATAAAAATGCATATGAAACAATACTCACCATGCAACAATAAATGATTCAAACAGTAGTACACTACATTGTTGTTATGTGACCACACTAATTGCATGTTTAATGCAGGCCGCATCTTGGAAATAAATATGGCTTTTTTGCATTTTTAATTCAATTTTGTGCAAAAACCTATGGCAATCAAATAATGAGTCAAAAAGGAGATGTTTAAAATTGCAATTGATATCGCTTATGGTTAATTCATCACACTGTAAATGGAAGGTCAAGTTGAGCACATTGCACAGTGGGACACAGTATTCCATGCAGTGTACTCTAGTTGTATATTGCACATTTTTGACTAGTGTAGTAGAACACCCAGTATTTCATGCACACTGTGTGCACAATATGCAAATTGCACGCTACTCTCTATCAAAAAAATAGTATTTAGTATGCCCTTCTGAACAAATCCAAACTTGTATCCCTCCATTATCTCCACATACAGATGGTCATGGATTGTAAAGAAATATTCAAGATTGGTGGAGATCAAATGTACAAGTTTAAGAATTGGTCACTGAAAAACCCATATCGATCAACCAAACCCTGAAAAATGACACTATTCTGACATGCCCACAATATCTGATGGTTACGGTCATTATCTAGATATATACCCTGCAGTTGAGCTCCTCTGAGACCTGCAGCACCAGTCCGTTCCTCTGATGTCTTCTCTTCAGCTCCTCCCACAAAACCTCCAGCTGACTCAGAAACTCCTGGATCTTTGTGCTGCCCGGGTGTTGAGCTCGAACCAGACTGTGACCCTCCTGAAGACAGGCAAGAGTTTAAAATCTGATGCTTTAGTTAAGAGTTTTGAGCTTTTTTAAACTACTGATAAGCTACCCAGTTTCACTATAGTTCACTACAAGTTACTACAAAAAAATAAAATAATAATATATATATATATATATATATATATATATATATATATATATATATATATATATATATATAAAACTACATTATATAATAAATAAATAATTGAGAAGTATTTATCAGGCACAGCAACAGTGAAGATCTTGTCTGTGATCTTGACAGCATTAAAATTGAACTCTTAAATTTGCACCAAATTCAACTAATACAACTAAAAAACACACTAATGTATATAACAGCATCAAAAACATCAGGATAAACAGCAGAATTTAACTAAATGTTTATTTCATTAAAAAAATTCAAATGTAAAATGCAGCGCAGGTACTTTAGGGACTTTTTGAAGTGGAAGTACGAAAAGTGACTACAGAGAAGCTGCTTAAGAGGAAAAGTTACATTATATTATCTTTTAATTAAATAACTACTGCTAATAAAAAAAACCAAGAGTAGTATTTTTCTGGCACAACAGCATCAAACTTGAACTCACTAAATACAACCAATAAAACTTACTGTAAACACACACAAATGTACACAACAGAATTGATAATGTGGAGACAATCAGCAGAATTTAAATATTAATTTTACTATAAAAATTAAAAAATAAATTGCAGCACAGGTAATTCTGGAAACACTACTGTAAAAACTAACTCTATTAAAGCTATTTATGAGAACTACTGTAAATATTTTATATAATATTTTAATTACTTTACATTATATAATAAAAAGCAGTATTTTTTCTGGCACTATAATGACAAGGATCTCAATTAGAGAGACAGCATTAAATCTGTACAAAAATGTTTTTCACTGATTTCAACTTATACAACTATAATAATACTTATGAATATAACTGAAGTGAAAACATGGATAAAAAGCAGAATTTAACTAAATATTAATTTTAAATATTCTAATTGATCTTAGATTTTTTTTTAAGCGATTCATTAAATTCAAACAAACATTTTTGCTGAAATAAACTGGATCTGCCGACGCTACTTGAGAGAGAGAATTAATTATGAAGGTGCATTTGATTATTATGTCAGCTCACTCAGTTATAAGACCATAAAACTTTTTTAATTTTATTTTTTTATACAAAACACTGCTTGACGTTTGCTCTGTTTAGAGTAAAACAAAAAAATAATCCAGTAGACTGTTAAACATGAGGTAAAATTGAAATAAGATAAATTTACTTTAGAAGCAAAATGACAGAATTTAATGGTTTAATTTAGTGGCTTAAAACAAGAAAAATAAAATAAATTCAAAGGGAAATCAACTATATGTTCCTTACTAAGTAAACAAAGAAAGAACATTTTATTTTTTTTTGTAGTGTAATCCATCCATAAAAAATTTCAGAACCATTGGACAGCAACACTAGGCATCATAAAGTTATTACAGCTGGTAACTCTGCCCACTTGTTGCGTAAATCCAGTGAATATTTGAATATTTGTGCTAATCCGCCCTGACAGTTATGCTTACCCTCTTGACCAGTTCTATTCTCTCTCTGTTGGACAGGATGTCCCGCTCCAATGTGGCCTGACATCTCTTGGCTGCTTCAAAACCCTTCGGCCCGGACAAGCTGCAGATTTGAGTGGCCATGGTAACACTGTCTTTGAGCCAGGACAGAGTCTGTATAGAACACAAAGGATGAGATGTGAGCAGCCTTACTGTCTGCTCCCTACAAGGGCTGGGCGATATGACGATATATATAGCACTGACGATATACAATAGTGTCAATCGATAGAGACGTTGCTATATTGTGTATATCGCGATAAGTAAATATTCATGAGCGCAGCGTGGGATTATCTATCAGTGGGCAGGGCTACACGTGAGACTGAGAGAATTGTGGAAAAATGTGGTGGCCGCCCAAGCAAATTCAATGACAGTCATCTCGCGTTTGGCGTTTCATTAGCGCTTAATATGCTTCTCATCTTACACGCGCATCTGTTTCATGTGAACGTCGCGTGTGCTATCTCTGGAGCACACAAGTGCGCGCGAGTCCAGCAGGATTCTCAATATTTACAGGCGAGCGCAGACAGGATTATCAATCATATTTGACCCAGGAAAAACTGAGAAAAACATCTCCACAGAATGGGACGACTCTCAAACAAGTCAAGAAAATGAAGAGGAGCTTGTTATTAAAACAGGTGTGACATCTGTGGTGTAGGTTCACAAAACCCAACACGGAGCAGAAAAATATAATATGCAAACTGTGTCGCACGACGATTATCACTCGTAATACAAGCTATTTGTTTTACGTCAAAATGAAGCACGCAAAATAATTTTATGAAAGCCAAAAGATACGTTCCGCATTAATTCGGCTGTAATTGTTTTTGCAAGAAGTGTTTACATAATTTTGGATTTTTTCTGCAAGAGGTGTTTATTTTCATTGCTTTATTTTTTTTACTTACGTATTCTTCTCTAGAAGATCTCGAGTTTCTTGAGCAAAGTTTATAATTATATTGGTCAACTCAGTGGTAAAAGACGCTGGCTACCACCCCTGGAGTTCGCTAGTTCGAATCCCAGGGCGTGCTGAGTGACTCCAGCCAGGTCTCCTAAGCAACCAAATTGGCCCGGTTGCTAGGGAGGGTAGAGTCACATGGAGTAACCTCCTCGTGGTCGCCATAATGTGGTTCGTTCTCGGTGGGGAGCGTGGTGAGTTGAACGTGGATGCTGCGGTGGATGGCGTGAAACCATGTCTCCATGGCAACGCGCTCAACAAGCCATATGATAAGATGTGTGGGTTGACGGTCTCAGACATGGAGGTAGCTGGGATTCGTCCTCCGCCACCCGGACTGAGGCGAGTCACTACACGAACATGAGGACTTAAAAGCGCATTGGGAATTGGGCATTCCAAATTGGGTGAAAAAGGGGAAATCATAAATAATGATTTAAAACCAAGTTGTAGTTGTTTTTGTTTTTTTACTTTGACTACTGTCAAGCTCCAAATAAAGAGAAAATTACATAAGAGGAAATATTTGAAAGTATCTAATTCACTGACCCAAAAATAGACATTACAATATGGTTATTTAATACATAAGCCATTTTCATTGATTTTCCAAAACATTTACTATATAGTGATATATGTATATCGTTATCGTGATATAAAATTACTCATATCGTGATATTAGATTTTGGTCATATCGCCCATCCTTACTCCCTACATAGGCAGCAGCCTACATGTTAATTGGTATATGACACTCTAAAAAGCATAAAAATACATATTTCACAAATACTGTGTTAAAATACATCAAAACCGCTTTTTATCTGAACTATCCCTTTCAAATGTAGCCTACCTAGGCAGCTTACTAGGCTTTGGAACAGAGCCGAGATGTCCCATTAAAGAACAGGAAGGCAACATTTCATAACAGAAAGAGAAAAGTGGAGATCCTTATTTAGATCTGGCTGGCCTCTGGACTCCTGGCTACTCTGTTCAGACTGGGTTCAGAACCCGTTGACTGGGTTTTCAAGCCAGAACAATTCCTGGAAGTCACATACACTAGCAGAGGCCGACACGGATGTTAAACAAACATGCAATCTGCATCCACTTAGCAAAGACACATCAATCAACCCCTTCACAAGTTTATTCTGGAGGAATCCAAACTCTTGGCTCGGTTCAGAGCAAGTCAGCGGAACCACAGGAAAAGAGGTTTGCTGAAGTCCGCTGAAGGAGCTTCTTAATTTTCCCAGTGTTCTCTGGCTGATTGGACACAGTTGGTTTTTGAATCGTAAGTGATTGTGTAAGAGTTGTGTAATGGTGAAGTAATAAATGGGCACCTTGTCTGCAGACACTGTGAATTTCTGGAGTTGCGTGTGGAGCGCTGGGTGGCCCCTGGACTCGGGCCCCGATGGGTTCCCACTGTAAAACAAAACATAGGACTTTAATTTAGCACAGCTCATTTGCATGTGGGTAGTTGACAAATTATTATTATTACTAACAACATCAAGATTTTAGGTTAAAATTGATATAAGGCAAAGTGTGTTTTTACTTGCTGTAACTGTTCACCTTTCTTTGACATATTTCACAATTTTTATTAACTTTTCTCCTTCATTAGATCATTTTAAATGGTCCTGCGGTGAGATAAAAACTAATTTACAGTATAAAGGTACAAATATTCCATTTTGTCTCAATTAATGAGGCTACGAAAATTGCATTCACAAATTTGGGGGGGGGGGGGCGCTTTTTAAATTAGTTTTAGAGTTTATCATGTCACAGTTACAATGCAGGACATTTTAAGGTATTAATCTATTTTTACAAATTGTTTCTAATAGTTAGACTTACATCTGCTAGCATCCACACAAATAATTGAAACTGTAACTTATTTTATGCTTTTAAATGCATTATGTGGAAGCATTATTCTGCAGAACTGAATTAATGAACAATGAATTACAGTAGTTCCACATAAATAATAAACACTTAATTAATAGTGGGAGATTTGGGGGGCCTGGGTAGCTCAGCGAGTAAAGACACTGACTACCACCCCCGGAGTCGTGAGTTTGAATCCAGGGTGTGCTGAGTGACTCCAGTCAGGTCTCCTAAGCAACCAAATTGGCCCGGTTGCTAGGGAGGGTAGAGTCACATGGGGTAACCTCCTCGTGGTCACTATAATGTGGTTCTTGCTCTCGGTGGGGCACGTGGTGAGTTGTGCGTGGATGCCGTGGAGAATAGCGTGGGCCTCCACACGTGCTATGTCTCCACGGTAACGTGCTCAACAATTCACGTGATAAGATGAGCGGACTGACGGTCTCAAACGTGGAGGCAACTGAGATTCATCCTCCGACATCCGGATTGAGGTGAGTCACTACGCCACCACAAGGACTTAGAGCGCATTGGGAATTGGGCATTCCAAATTGGGGAGCAAATGGGTAGTAGGAGATAAAGCTCTCCTTCTGACTAGTTTAAAAGGTTAAAAATCTTAGATTGCCTATTTAAAAATGGATTTTCTAAGTTACTCCAGACTGGTGACAAAATAGTCATTTTTAATATATTTTTAAGGCAATTTGCAAATTCATAAACAGTTGTTTTTTGAAAATACACCCCAATTAAATACTGCTAATATTTATATTGTATTTCTATCCACATTGTTCATTGTGGCAGGCCGGAGGGCAGGGCTGGGTCGTGATTCTACACACCCGGCCCCTAATCAGGCTGATTAGCCCGAGAGGGATAAAGGCCGACTGGAGACGGCAGTGTGACAGAGAAAGAGTTACGGACAGCTGTCCGACACCTGTGTGTGTTTGTGTCTTTTGGTTTAAGTTCATTATTAAAATATAATTTATATTGTTAAGCCGGTTCTCGCCGCCTCCTTTCCATTGATGTGTTACACTGGTGCCGAAATCCGGGAAGGAGGAGGGATGCGCCGTAGTAGAGTCCTCGCCACTACCATCCACCCCAATGGAGCAGATGCGGCCATCCGCCGGGGGACGGAGGAGACGGCCGCCTGAAAGCGGAGGAATGGCCGCCGACTGCGAGGGGAGGAGGGGCTCCTAACCGACCGCCTGGAGCGGTCAGGGCTGCTGCCAGGGGCGGAGGAGACCCCTACCAGCCGCTGAAATGTGGCGGGGTCTGAGACCGCCGACCGCGAGCGGGGAGGGGCTCCTGGCCGTCTGCCTGGAGCAGGAGAACCGCTGCCAGGGGCGGGGGAGACCCCGTCCGTCCACCGAAAACGCGGCATTCTGTCCGCCAGGGGCCGGAGGACTGCCTCCGATCCACCCGGGGAGGCGTGGCTGTCGTCCACCAGATAGTGGAGGAGTGGCCAAGGACCAGGCTACGGCGTATCGGAGAACCGGCAAGTGAATTATTTTTTTTCTCTCTCTCCTCTGTCTCTCCCGCTGCCGCTCCGTGTTAGCCTTTTCCCTCTCTTTTTAAATGTTTTTGTTAATTTGGCACGATCGCCATTACGGCGTGTAGGTGCCACATTTTCTTTTGTTTCCCTCCCCTTGTCCCCTCCCCTGATCCAGGTAGACAGGGATGACCTGCCGGTAGATGGGGCGGAAGGCACGCCCCCCCCCAGGGAAAGGGAGTGGGGGTGGTAATGTACGTCATGCCGGGGGCTCCTCGGCCTGAGAGAACAGGGGAGGAATGTGGCAGGCCGGAGGGCGGGGCCGGGTCGTGATTCTACACACTCGGCCCCTAATCAGGCTGATTAGCCCGAGAGGGATAAAGGCCGACTGGAGACGGCAGTGTGACAGAGAGAGTTACGGACAGCTGTCCGACACCTGTGTGTGTTTGTGTCTTTTAGTTTAAGTTCATTATTAAAATATTATTTATATTGTTAAGCCGGTTCTCGCCGCCTCCTTTCCATTGATGCGTTTTCTGTATTTGGCTCACTGACAAATTAGGTTTTCCAAGTTGATAAAAATGATAAATCTTTTTTTAAATCTAGTTTAAAATGTATTAATCTTGTAGAAATATAATATTTGTGTTCAAACATAAAAATAATTATAAAATAAAATATAAATAAAACATCTACAGGTAGGTCATTTTATTTATTTATTTATTTATTTTTATTTTATTTTTTTACAAATATCATACATTTTTGAGCAACAGTGTTTTTCAAGATAAGATAAGAATGTTAAAATATAAGATCTTTTTTTAAAAGGGTCTAAAGTGGTCCTTTTTGTCACATAATAAAATGGCAGACTGCATTGGTTACATCACTTGACTTTTGATTTGGTGGAAAGAAGTCTCTGAAAAAATTATATAATAAATCCAAATTGTTTGACCGCTTTTACTAAAAAATAATAATAAAAACGTATTCCAAACTACTAAATACAATATTTATTTTTCAAGAACTTCAGCTTTTATTGAGACCTAATTTTTTTTACCATCTCCGGAAAGTCACACCACATTTTTGACTTTAAGCCCCCAGAAAAAAACATCAGAAGGACTTTGAACTGAGAGTTGTATTTAAGTGATTGTTTTGTGTGAATTTCACTTTTAAGGTATTTTTGAATAACTTAATACATCTGGACAAAATAAAATAAGCTTCAAGTCATTCACCATTTTCACATTCACCATTTTCACAGTTCACTATGAGTACAGTCGTACTACTTTCTACTTTTATTTATTTTTTTAAATAATAAATAATACTTTTACATTTAAAATTGACATTTTTAGTTTAAAACAAAAATATATTTTTTTAAATATAATCTAGAAGTTTAAATAACTATATGGATAAAATCAGGGTTCTTTGCTGTCCAGCCAGGACACTAAAATTGCATCACTTCAACTGCCCGTGTGTTAAAAAAGGTGTTAAGTCAGTAAAAACACAAGGCAGGTCAGTGCTTAGTATCACCTTTCAGATGCTGTTTGGAGTCTGACGATGAAATCGCTGGCACAGACGCGTGCTGGGTTCTCTGCTGCACATTGCTGCATGTCATCTTGGCCGTCTGATGGTTTACCGTAGCGCTCACAGTCTCTCCCACCCTGTGAAAGCAAAAACACAAATTGCATTGGTGTTTTTCGAGCAGACATTAATGTGTATAAACTGAGCTTGAATGAATCATGTGTTCTTATATGCTTGAAGTTTTGCAGAAGCGAGCACAGAAACATGGTGGTCCCTCGTCACACTGATGCGTCACACACTACCCTCAATTGCGCCGTTGGCATGGTAACCCAGGCTTAAATGTCACCGTGCGGTTGGAGGTGTGGATGGTGTGGATGTAATCCCAGAAAATGGGGACTTTTTTTTGGTAAAGTTACAGTAAGCAGCACTGTTAAACTGGATCCAGCGCCACGGAAGAAAGCCAACACAGGAAAATAATTATTCTCTCAGTGTTCGCTCACCATCATGTCGTACAAAGAAGGTCAAAAACTCTATTCGGGTTACGATGCTTTTTCACAGACATTACATCAACAGTTTAGAAAATAAATGAGGCCTCTTTGGACACGCCATGTGCTATTGAAGAATGTTCTATTGCTGTTTTAATGACCCGGATAAGCAGAGAATTATGGTTTACAGCTGTTAATTAAAAAAAGGGGTATAACTGCATTTTATAACTCAAAATATATGCTCTTTTATTTACCAGTGTTTCGTCAATCAGCCTTTTACAAGGTATGGCTATACATTTTTTCCATAACATGCACCACTGAATCTAAGGTGTACGTTTACTAAATTGTCATTTCTAAAGTTTACACTTATTAATAGCCTTATTTGGACAGGACTAGATTTCCCGGAGGAGTTTTGTGACTTTAAACCCGTCCGAATCAAGTCTGTGTTATTCTCTTACAACCTCTGTAAAAGTTACAGAGCAAATGACCTACTGTTTTTCGGCTAACTCAAGGGTCCTCTGAGAAATCTAATCCCATCCGAATGGGAATGTCTGTGATGGCCGACAGTGAATTTTCACAATGATTCTCCTCATATGGTTTGACCTGCACGAACTACCTTTAAGACCGTACTTATGCGCGCAAATATGGTTGAAGGTTTTTTTGCCATCCGATGAAAAAATAAGAAAATAAACTCAACAAGGAGAGCCAAAATTGCAAAAAACTGCTCAGACTTGCCACTGTAAAATCAGCATCAGGCATTTTAATTTCTCAGATCAATTACGTAATGTTGCAATTATATAATTCACTGATTAGTTTTGTTTATTTCAGTGAGTTTATTATAAGCAGCCACTTCTATAAACTCATGTGAAGCTTATTTTAATAGGCTTTTTAAAATAAGTAATTTATAACATGTTTAAAACTATGATAATCTAACAAAGAGTGAAATAAGCATACATCATTTCAATATTTATTGTGTGAAAGGGATTTCTCTCCAGTTTTCAAATAACGACAGTCCCGCTGTTGTGGCATAATTTCCACCGCTTCAAGCAATTTTGCCCTTTATAAAGATTTTTCAAATGGACTAGTGAGAGTGTTTACTTTCTAGAAATCCACAGTGCTAAAAGTGCCTGAAGTTGATGAAACAACCTATTGTGCAGTTTTCTCTGTTAGCAAACAATGTTTCTCAAAGTAAAAGTGAACCTGAAATCACTCAATGTGAAATTCACCCTATTTACTTTCCTTAAACACATTACTGGTCTTATCGCAGTTTCTCCAAAAATTCCTGTGGAGCAATAAAACCAGACACAAAGGAGACAACTGATGACATACAGTAAGAGTACAGAGCTTCAAAACGTATGTGGATAGCATAGCTCAGATCATTTGGTCTCAGACTTTTCATTGCAGACTTTTGTATCTTGGCAAATCTGAGCACAGTTTGAGACATTGTTGAGATGTCTTCTGAAACTCTAGAGGAGACACATGTGAGATTACTGGGGTCTTTTTCTCAGGAGAAACATCTGAGAAGCAGGAGACTTAAGCAAAAGTCTTCATTTACTCTCCATTTCATCTCATTGCTGTCTTGGAGAAACAAAATTAAGATATTAAAGAGATCTCACTTGTGATTTTTCTTTCCTATGGTTTGTAAATGTGTCTTTAGCCCTGTTGATGCTCACTGACCCCACCCATGGGTTTAACTTTACTTTGCTTAAATGAGTTCACATTTACTATATAGTGTGCTGTTCAAAATTGTTCATAATGTTGACAAATTATACATCTGTATGTAATTTCTGAGTGAACTATCCCTTTAAAATGTAGTCTACCTAAGCAGCTTACTAGGCTTTGGAACAGACTAGACTATATAGTAAATGTGAACTAATTTAAGCAAAGTGACGAAATGAAGCAAAACTTCTACAATGCTTTCACGCTGACAAATTTTGGCTTACTGCCGCAATTAATAATGCCTCTTATGGCACCATATGAATCTCAGCACGGCATTCTCTGATTATGAGCTCAGCAGAAATGAGTCAGATTTTGGGAGAGAGAGAGACGTCTGAAGCCTGATAGACATCGTCTCCTGAGAAAGTGCCATTTGGAGAGAGCAGCAAATTTATGGAAGCTTAATAGCATTTATAAACACGGCACACAAGGAGTGAAAGATTTGAGTTTTATCACACAATGGCATGTTATCTGCTGATTCATGAATGTGGACAGTTAGAATAACAAGTGCGGCTTAATTAGACAGGCTGTGCTGATAACCATCTTGCACGTCTCCTCTCCACATGCCCACTACATCATTCACTCAAAATCACTTCAGGCTTTTAAATAAACTCCTGGGCCTTTCCTGCATGACGACATGTAAGGAATTGTAAATTATGTCACTGGTGGTACAGAATAGCTCTTCAAAGACTTCCTCAGCCCCCGTTCCCAGTCCTGATACCAATTAGCGCTTAGTTTTTGCTCAGTATTTCATCAGTTTTTTTGGTCCTCTCTCCATCTTTCAAGACCTCAGTTTTAGTGTTAAGTTGTGGAATGATGTCAGCCAAGAGTTCTCGTAGCAATGTGCCATATGGAGTAAGTGACTACTGCATCTGGGAGCCATTAGCCCAAAAACAGGCCAATGTCACTAAACAAGAACACACACGTTCATACACACCACAACCATGGAATGGGTGCTGCTCCTCATAATATGTAAAAATCAACAGGTTTAGACATGCATCCATCTTCTATAGCCATTTATCCTATGCAGGATCATGGGTAGTGCAGGAGCTATCCCAGCTTTCTTGGGCTAAAGGCAGGGAAACACCCTGGACAGGTGGCCAGCCCATCACAGGGCTAACACACACAGACAAACACATTCACACTCTCACTCACACCTATGTGCACACAGTCTCCAATTCACTTGTCTTGCATGTCTTTGGATTGTTTGGGAAACCGGAGCTCCTGGAGGAAACCCATGCAAACAAGGGGAGAACATGCAAACTCCACACAGAAAGGCCCAGGTTGAGCCAGGACTTGAACCTGTGACCTTCTTGCTGTGAGGCAACAGTGCTACTCATTGAGCCACCATGCCACACCCATGGTTATACTCTCAAAACTAACCTAGGATCAAGCTGATCTGTTTTACTGGTTTTAGAAAGGGTTTGATTGAACACTAGTCAGCTGGTCAGGCTGAGAAGTAGCTGTCACAGCTTGTTGAAGTCACAAAAAGGTCACAACTATATATATATATATATGCTGTACATACAGTACTGTGCAAAAGTCTTAGGCACATAAGATGTTTCACAAAAGCATTTGTCTTAAGATGGTTATTTATATTTTCAGCTTTAATGTGTCAATAGGAAAAATACATTTTAGACTCCCAAACATTACTTTTGCAAATAGAATAGAAGAACAGGGAGCCCTGCAACAGATGACATTGCCCCCACAAAGCCCCCCACTGAACATCGTGTCAGTCTGAGATTACATGAAGAGACAGAAGTAACTGAGACAGCTGAAATAGATAGAAGAACTGTGGAGAATTCTCCAAGAAGCTTGAAACATCCTATCTGCCAACAACCAAGAAAAACTGTGTCCAGGTGTACCTAGGAGAATTGATGCTGTTTTAAAGGCAAAGGTGGTCACACCAAATATTGATTTAGCTTTTTATGTTTACTGGACTTTGTATGACATTAAGTGATAAATGAAAACTATTTATGGCATTATTTTTGAAGACATAAACACTATGCAAAATTTTTCACAAGTGCCTAAAACTTTTGCACAGTACTGTATATATATATATATATATATATATATATATATATATGTAGTATGTTTAGTTTTTTCAAAGTGGTTTTTAGCTGTTTTCTGTGCTGTTCCGTCATAAAATTGATATTTTTATTTTTTTATTGTATTCATGGTATATTTAATATGCTAAATGACTGGCGTGCTGAATGACTCCAGTCAGGCTTCATAAGCAACCAATTGGCCTGGTTGCTAGGGTGGGTAGGGTCACGTTGGGGTAACCTCCTCGTGGTCGCTATAATGTGGTTCTCGCTCTCGGTCATGGGTTTTATATATATATATATATACAAATGATTTTCAGCTGTTTTCTGTGCTGTTCCATCATTAAAAGATCTTTGTTTTATTGAATACATATTATATTAAATAGTACATTACATGTCATTATGATAGTACCAGCAAGTATATCAGCAATATCAATAATGTTCATTAGTTTTAAATAGTCAATAACTGTTTATGAATTTACCCTTACTGCTCATAATGAATCATTTTTCATATACTTTTGTGTGTTAACTGTGTTGTGAATTCAGAACTTCCACTTACCGTCAAAAAAAAAAAAAAAAAAAAAAAAAAAAAAAACAGTGGTGAAATTTTGCAACACTAAATGCCCAAAATTGCAATTTTCCAATGTTTTCCAAAATTCACCCCAAATATATGCATAAAAATCATAAGTTTTATAACCAGTGGCTTTCTAAAGACACTTTCAAAGAGGAGAAAAAAATATATACATACATCAAATCTATAAGCTATATTTTTCAGCTAGGCTAAGTCAAAAAATGTTCTATTACTCCAGGTAAATACAAGAACACAAATGTTTCTAACTACACAAGCTCTATTTCACGTACTGCTGTGTTCCGAAATATTTCAGATCTCAATTCATTGCTCGTCGCAAGTTGCAACAACATACAGTATAACGGGGACGCAAACTTGCAATGCGTTGGCCAAGCATTTGTGTCTGCGTTCGCATACGTACTTTAGAGTGTGTGTGAATGTGAATACATATGTCATCACACCCTTTTGTGTGTCATTTCCTGGGCTAGTCGCCTCAACAGCTGCAGCCTGTACATCTCAACCTTAAAATCCCATAATCATCTCAACACTCCTGTGAGTGTAAAGCTGTGAGGGCAGTTCTGTTTGAAGGCTCTGGGCTGGTGGGAGCATCTGGTAACCTGCTAGTCCAGGGGTTTTGTGCATTCACTGTCTCCCAGTAAAAGTCTCTATAAAGTGTAATGAGCACGCTTTTCATAGACGATGCACCCATTCTTCTGCCAGCACTGTTGAAACAAGTGGCCATTGTTATAAACCTGCGCTCAGTGTTGTGCCAGCCAAAGAAGCATCTGATGCAAAACTTTCTTTCTTAGCTTCCATGTTTAAACCGAAAAGGAAACTAGAAACGATATGATACAGAAGCTTTAAGGGGTGGAGAAGTGGCTCTTATTAAGAACTGGTTCCATTTTTTTTTTACCAATACTGGAACTGAATGATTTTCATGACTTTCGGTTCCATTAACAGTTCTCAAACGTACATTCTGCCAATGCGAAGACAGCACAGTGCTAAAATACTCTGACAGTGTTTCCAGCACTACCATTCAATGGCACTGCAACACCACTACTAAATCTGCTGCGCAAAACATAGAGTACCACCAGTGTAGCCCGATTCCCGAATAAATGATTCTCATGAGTCGGTTTTTTCGAATCTAGCCAAAATAATCATTACACAAACTGCACACAGTGAAGCTCTTCTTCAATTCTAACAGCTCGTAATATGGTTTATGTTGCCATTTTACTAATCCAATGAATGTTTTCCTATTTTGTGTAAAGAAGGCCAAAAGATGTTATTTCAGCCATAATGTCAACTCATAGATTCGGGTGTTTTGAGAGAATACTGTTTGTCCTGGCTGTCTGCTTTTGCCCTTACCGTGCAATCGCAGCATGCTATACCTCATGGAAATGTCTAGATGTGTAGTGCCAGTTTAAATAACACCTCGAAAAGCTTTTCCTGAATGTGGTGTATCACAGACAACGAGGCTCTGTTAGATAGAGAGGATGTCATAAAATAAATGAGAAATAGAACTGCATCCCAGCGAGCAGGAAGAGAGGTCCACAATTTGCCATCTTAAATAACGAGTTAATCAGTCACATTAAAGGTGCGAGTTGCACCATCAACGTTGGAGAAGCAGCGAGTGTGCTTGTGTGGTCTAAAGAGGAGCCAGACTCAGTGTCAGAGGTTTTTTACAATCAAAAATCATCATTAAACATGTTACTAGGGGAATTTGTGCTTGCTCATGTTCAGTGTCTGTTATGTAATTGGGCAAAGTGCCAATCATCGTTTAATTAATGGTAGAAATACACTCAACGTACCTCACAACACAAGCGTTACTGTATGTGTTGCAGATAGCGTCACGAAAGGGGTGATTTTACTATTTTACAATTTATTCATTTGCATTGAATATCTAATGTGTATAAAACATACACATATGGGGCATTGCAACAATTGTAACCATGCTCTATTGCAAGGCGAAGAAAAATACTGTAGCCGGTTGCTCAAAACAGTGACTTTAAAACCAAGCAGAAGTTTCACAAACCCGTTGTCCCCACTTACTGATCAGTTTACCCTACTGGGTGCATTATTCCAGTTATGTGAAAATGACATTGAAAAAAAAATTAATATCACCTGTTCTTTGGAGTGCCAACACTTCTACCAATTATGTGGCTAGTATTATTTCCGGATTGTTAATTTCAACAACTATCTTTGTAGTTTCTACAAAGTATTTGGTCTCCCAAAAACTCAAGTCCATTTTAGTCACATCCGTAACGCACATTCATTTCCCAGTCTAAACCGGTAGAAAATGTGTCTAGAATGAAAATGTTCTTATGTCTGAACTTTATCTGAAAGGTTTTATGATTATACATACAAATGGTTCTATATACTGGTAATGAGTACTTTCTATGAGATGTTCAAGTTCACGTTTTCACTGCAAATGTCACGTCCGTAACGTTGGAAATGCTCATTTATAAGCCACTGTTTATAACGCGCCCCTCCCCTATTTCAGATTGTAACTACACCCACAGTACTGTATTACAGTATATTATGATTATTCTCTGAGTGGCTTGATATTCCGATATCATAATTAATAATTAGCTAATTATTATTATTATATTAATAATAGTCAAATACCATAATTTGATATTGTATGAAATTCATACAGGCCAGCGGATGGCTGCATTAGTGTTTGTTGCAGCAAAAGTTAAGACTTTTCTCAACTTTTGGTTGCATGATGGAGTGTCACTTTCGCAAAACCTTGCAACAAACCATTCCCTTTTGAAATCAGTGATTTCGCAGTGTTCTCTAATGCAGTACAGACTCTGAAATGCTGGCACTCTAAGGGGCCGTTCAGACCAAAGCGTTCTTGCGCTAAAAACGAATTTAACAGAACTCAGGTGTTCTTGAGACAAGTTTTGAAAAGCTGAAGTTCTTTATAACTTGACTTGGCATCTAAACAATGCATGGGCGAAGATGCCCGTCAAGCACGTTTACGTAGAAAAGCAATCGAAAAGCAGCACAGATAGAGGGAAAAACATGTTCGGTGTGAAAGGCAACTAACGCGGTAGCTTGTCATTTCACTCCATAGAGCTTTCAATGGGGAACATTGACGCAAGTCTTGTGAAAGGCCTTTAGTCTGTCGCTTCTTTGGCTCCACAAGAAAACAGGTAAAAAGGAAGAAATGAAAAATAAGGAACACAAGCATTATGAGAGAATGAACTTTTCCGAGCATAATAGAAGCAGAGCTGCATACCGTAAACCCCTTCAGACGATTCTGTTCCTCCTTCACCTCCTTTCCCATAATTCTCCCTTGGTCTGTTCCCACGCTGCCGGGCAGCTCTTGGCTTTGGGTTTCGGGGTCACTGCCTTCCTTGGTTAACAAGGGGGCGGAGGGCCGTTGAGTTGCCTTTTCGTTCCTACAAACACAACACTGAGCCATCAAATAAACCTGCCAACTGGACTGGCGGCCGAAGCCAAGAACACAGCAGCTCCATTGCTGATTCTAATTATGTTGATGATGGATTCTCATTTGTTCCTACTCTATGGGGATTTAAAATAGAGACTGCGAATGACATGATATCTTATTGCACATCTGGTACTAGTAACTTCCGAAATTAAGCAATGTTTTTTAAACAAAGCCACTAAGATGCATAGCTAAATGCACGATTACATCATATTTTAAAAATACTTAAAGCGCATGGGAATAAACAGATTCCAAGAAAAAATGAAGGAGAGACGTGCCTTTAGTGGTAAAGCTTGAACAGTTTGTTCACATAAGAATTGAAGTTGTTTTAGCGCTAATCAACACAAGTTCTCATGTGAACATGAGAGCCCGTTTTGCTCTATGTAAGCGCAACGGATGAAGATTTTCACTGCAAAGACTATGGAATATGACTCAGGAGTTGCATGGATTACTTTTATCGATACATTTTTTTTAGCTATAAAGTCAGTCAATATCCACTGCCACTGTTTACTAGATATATGCGTTATAGAAGGTTGAACATGTTGAATTAATTTAGCTCCTGAAATAACAGCATATAATGAAAATACTGAAGTATTAGCTAAATTTTAAAGTTTCCCTCTTGTGAATTACCAACGTTTTAGGACACATTTAGGATATTGCGTTCCGCGTCGCACATTTTTAAGAAGACAGTGTATTTTACGATGCAAGTTATGCATTCAGATTAGCACGTAACTTAGTTTGAGTTCAGCTGATGTTGCATATGTTTGTCTGTGCAGAAGTAAATTGTAATATAACACTTATTTTTTGCACATAGCTAATTAATGTCACATATACAGGATGCATTTGAATGAGGTAATTAACCTGTTGGAAAAGTTTGTTTAAATACCACTGATTAGAGAATTCGTCCCTCATTATGTGTGCATTTCTGTGCCACCGCTAGTGGTGCTGAAATTAGTAGCTTGAGTTACCTGACAGCATTCTGGAGGAGACTCCAGCAGTCTTTCACCTCACTTTGCTTCTGCGTGACCCTCGACGCTAATGCTGGGTGCAGGTTCGACAGCTGAGATACGGTCACATCCAACATCTGAAACCACAGACATAAAACATTCGACAGGAAAACACACAGGAGTCAGGATGGAGATTTGGACTGTGATCTAAAACTTTTAAGCACAGATTTCATGCTGTGTTTAAAGTACGGCTCAAAGACTGTCGTGTCACCAAAATGGGACATGAATTGTGAAATCGCACACCATGATTTGACTGGCAATGTCCCGAATCTCTCCGTCTCGGCTGGTTTCCACACCACTGGATAGAGAGAAGCCTTTTCTCTGTAAGAAAAGTAAAAAAAGGAGAGTGAACCATAAATAACCTCTTAGATTACATCACCATGTCAACATACAAAAACAGCGGTGCAGCAGTGGAGTATTTATTAATATTAAAGGGCACGTCAAAGCGAAATGGCGCTGTCAAACTGGATTTCCTATAAGATCTGAACATAAATAGCACTGTTGAAGGAACTTTGAAAGAAAAATTATTACCATGTTATTAATGGAACAGACAACATTATCTGCTTGCTGAAAGAAGGACGAGACTTCCAGAGCGAGTAGAAGATTCTCATGATAGTCCCTCGAGTGAGATTGCGCCTTCTGCCACCTATTACACAAATAACATGGACATGCATACAGTTCTTCACATAAATGTACATACCCCTTGCATAATCTTTAAGATGTTTACAACTGACAAATAATAATAACAACAAATGGTTTATTCCATTTTAAATCAACCAAATTTCAGAAGCTTCCCTGGCAGAAATGTTTGATTTTGTTTGTACTTTTTCAAAAGATGTTTTGGGATTTAACAATATAGGGTCTTAAAAAGTCTGTCTTTCTGTCTGTCTGTCTGTCTGTCTGTCTATCTATCTATCTATCTGTCATTAAATTATCTATCTATCCATCCATCTACAGTATCTATAACATATAATATATATATATATATATATATACAGTATATGCTCTGTAGGGCTGTAGCCATCTTCTGTATGTATGCATAATTACATGCACTAACATTTTGTTGACATGTTTTCTGCGGGTCGAGATGCTCTTTCCCTCTGTCCTCCCCTGTTTCTCCAGTCTGATGGCCATATGATTGATCTCCTCATGTAGATTACGATACAGCTGCTCATCCTGAAAGACAGTCAAATAAGCAATTTCCTGAGTTGTAACCATCTTCCATTTAACCTAACCACATCTTAACAGGCGCTCGAAGCGCATTTTTGGCAATGATGTAAAACCTTAGACGTCTGTTTCCATAGCAAACGAGGGTCTGAAGGTATTTCGGTGAACCTGAGACTGATTTTGATCATTTGATCTTTTCCAAAACCTAGTTTGCTGCCTTTAAGCATTATAAGGCGTCATAGGAGAGCTCCTCTAGATAACTCTCCATTTAATCTCACTGCTGTCTAGGAGAAACTACTGAGATATTAAAAAGAGATTTCATGGGTGATTTTTCTTTCCAGTATGAAATTGGAAGATAAATAAAACACCTATTTTACAGGCTCAAAGATATGCTGATAATTAAGGGCTGCTGAGAACTTTAGCAGCAGCTTCTTTTGCTGTTGTGTGCAATCACCCACCTGTTTTAAATCGAGGATCTTCCTGGTCAGCTGCATCTTGTCAATGTTTTCCCCAAGGATGTTGGCCAGTGATTGTTCCTCTTCCTGCTGACACATATAAAAGCTTTACAGCCCTGAATTGTTGCAGCATAGTAATTGTTTTCTTTGAATACAGCTACTGTTGTTCTAAATTAGCTTGGCTACCATGGTGAGACGTAAAACAGAATGGACTTGCTAAGTAACACCTTGACTGTTGCAAGATGCAAGACTGTAATATTAATAATATTAACCAAATCTCACAGGAAAACAAATGTATTTCAAAATAATTTATAAAATTATAATATACTGTAATTAATTGAATCTCTGTCAATATGTCATTTTTTCCCCCTAAATTTTCTCCCAATTTGGAATGCCCAATTCCCACTACTTAGTAGGTCCTCATGGTGGCGCAGTTATTCACCTCAATCCGGGTGGTGGAGGACAAATCTCAGTTGCCTCTGCTTCTGAGACAGTCAATCCGCACATCTTATCACATGGCTCATTGTGCATGACACCACGGAGACTCACAGCATGTGGAGGCTCATGCTATTCTCCACGATCCAAGCACAGCTTACCACGCGTCCCATTGAGAGCGAGAACCACTAATCGTGACCACGAGGAGGTTACCCCATGTGACTCTACCCTCCCTAGCAACCGGGCCAATTTTGTTGCTTAGGAGACCTGGCTGGAGTCACTCAGCACACCCTGGATTCGAACTCACGACTCCAGTGCTGGTAGTCAGCGTCAATACTCGCTGAGATACCCAGGCTCCCAATCTGTAAATTCTAGATAACTTTTATACTGTTATGCGATGTTGAATTATTTTGAAATGTATTTTCCTGTGAGATTTGGTTTATATTATTCAAATAACTTCTTCATATAACTTATTATATTCATATAAAAACTTCTGAATATGTAGTTATAAATCCGAATCTAAAATTTGTGGCGGAATGATCCGCCCCGCCTCTTAGGGCCGTCCTTCAGCCAGGCTCACGACGGGAGTTGGGCGGGAGAGTGAGAAAAGTTGCATAATTAATAAGCCTCATTTGGTCAGCGGTCACCGCTGTCTTTAAAACGCAGTGCGCACCTCTTCTCGGGGAGCCGGCTTCAAATCTCCATGTGTGCACACACTGGCATCCTCGCACGCCCAGGACCAGAGCTGGGAGGGATCGGACAAGAGGATGGGCTGCCGGACCCGTTCTTCGGACCCCCGGATGTCGTAATGAGTCGCCGGGGGTGAACATCTCACGTTGCCACAGATGGGCTAGATGCCCTTAATGATGGCATTGGAGCTGTGTGTTGCCACACAGTCATGTGTGTACAGGGAGTACAGCAGTGGGCTGAGAACACAGCCCTTTGGGGCTCCAGTGTTGAGGGTCAGTGATGAGGAGATGTTACTGCCCATTCTAACCACCTGACGTCTGCTTGACAGGAAGTCCAGGATCCAGCTGCACAGCGAGCTGATTAAGCCCAGAGCACATAAAGCTTGGAGGGCACTATGGTGTTGAATGCTGAGCTGTATTCTACAAACAGCATTCTCACATAAGTGTTCCTTTTTTCCAGGTGGGAGAGAGCAGTGTGTATTGTAGATGCAATGGCATCATCAGTGGAGCGGATGTTGCGGTAAGCAAACTGCAATGGGTCCAGTGATGGAGGCAGCACAGAGCAGATGTAATCTCTCATTAGTCTCTCAAAGCATTTGCTGATGATGGGGGGACACCAGTCATTTAAGCAAGTGATTTTGGATTGCTTTGGTACAGGCACAATGGTGGATGTTTTAAAGCATGTGGGGACTACAGACAAAGAGAGGGAAAGGTTGAAAAAGTCAGTAAAAACACCAGCCAGTTGGTTCGCACATGCTCTGATGACGCGGCCCGGAATGCCGTCTGGACCCGCGGCTTTACGGATATTCACCCATCGGAAGGATTGGGTTACATCCGCTACAGAGACGGAGAGTGAACTAACCTCTGTAGCTTCAGCCGCGAGAGCTTTCTCCGCGAGGGCGGTGTTATTTCCCTCGAAACATGCATAAAAAGTATTTAGCTCATCCGGGAGAGAGGCAGCGGTGTTCACGGCAGTGTTTTTATTCCCTTTAAAGTCCGTGATGATATTAATTCCCTGCCACATGCTTCTAGAGTTGGTGGTGTTAAACTGTCCTTCAATCTTGTTCCTGTACTGGCTTGTTTATGCTCCTCCGCATTCCCGGAATTAAAAGCGGAGGTCCGCGCATTAAGTGCCGCACGAACATCGCTATTAATCCAAGGTTTCTGGTTCGGGTAGATCCGTATTGTTTTGGAAGGAACAACATCCAATACGCACTTTCTGATGAAACATGTTACGCTATCAGTATAAAGCTCGATGTCGTCATCAGAGGCGGACCGGATCTCCCAGTCCGCGTTATCAAAACAGTCTTGTAGCATAGAGTCTGATTGGTCCGACCAGCACTTGATCGTTCTGAGGGTGGGTGCTTCCTGTTTCAGTTTCTGCCTGTAAGCGGGCAGAAGCAGAATGGAAGAGTGGTCCGATTTGCCAAATGGTGGGCGGGGGAGGGTTCTATAGCCATCCCAGAAGGGAGAGTAGCAATGGTCGACTTTTGGTGCGACTGATTTGAGATTGGCTTTGTTAAAGTCCCCAGTCACAATGAACGTGGCCTCAGGGTGCGCGGTTTCCTGCTTGCTTATAATCCCATACAGTTCCTTGAGTGCCCGGTCTGTGTCGGCTTGTGGCGGGATGTACACAGCTGTGATAATAACTGCTGTGAATTCCCTCGGTAGCCAGAATGGTCGACATAGAAGCATGAGAAATTCCAGATCAGGAGAGCAGAAAGACTTGATAGAATGTATGTTTCTCTGATCACACCAGGATTTGTTGATCATAAAACATACACCACCACCTCTGCTTTTACCTGAGAGGTCTTTTGCTCTGTCCGCTTGGTGCACGGAGAACCCCGCTGGTTCGATGGCTGAGTCTGGAAGACTTCCAAGTTTCTGTTAGGCAGATAATGCAGCAGTAACTCGTCTCTTGTTGGAAAGAGATCCACGCTCTCAGCTCGCAGAGCTTGTTGTCCATTGACTGAACATTTGCCAGTAGAATACTGGGTAGCGGGGGTTGATTTGCGTAACATCTTACTTTGATGAGAACGCCGGCTCTGTTTCCCCTTTTCCTTCTGCGTTTCCGCGGCCGGGCTGCCCAAATAAAGGGCTCCGCTGGCGTGTTTGTAAAACAGTGGGTTGGCATTGAGGAATTTGAAGTCCGGTTTACGGTGTGCAATTGCTGAACCAATGTCCAAAAGTGTTTGTCTGTCGTAGACAATAAGGCAGACAACATCCAAGACAAAAAACATAAGAATTGTAAACAAAACAAACAAAAAACTACAATGTTGTGTCGGAGCTCGCAACGCAGCAGCCATACTCGGCGGCATCTTGAGTCTAATCATTTGTCATTCAGTCACCAATTTTATATCTGAAATCTGCACATACAGCTCTACCATGCAAACGTCCCACAAGCGTAATTCTTTATTTATTTAAAGATAAATAAATCTTTTTCTTGAAAGCCAGAGCGAGTTATGTGTATCTACAGTATATCAAACAGTACACCTGAAACTGAGGTAAGATAAAAACAGACATTTTCAGACTTATTTATTGCGAACATCGAAGTGTTCATTCGGTTACATATTTTATGTTTTAATTAAAAAGTGCCTTTTTCTCGTGGTCACTTGAATAAGTGTGCTCTCTCCCTCCCTCTATCACATGCACAGTGGGTGCGCAGAGAGTGAGGGAGACACGCAGAGCAAAGATGGGTCAAATTAAGCTGAGGCACTAGGTTTAAATGGCAAACAAACACGTAATTTATGACATGTATCCATGTATGACTACAGCGAGTGCTTCAATATAAAAACAGGCAAATCCCAGGCATTTTAGGCAAATTAAAAATCCCAGTTTGACGTTTTTTAGGACCCTCTGAGGGAAAGGACGTATAGTCACCACAAAACAAGCTAATTTTACAGCTTTTCCTACTTACATGTAGCTTGTAAGTGGACGGTTTTGTCGCTTTTGGTGATCACTGTGCTGCACTGATAGGCTGAACACCGGGGCAGGTGAATGCTCAGATATCGCGATCTGCGAAAGATTATCCATAACAAGCAAATTAAACATTAAACATGATTGTCACTAGAGGGCGAAATGCAACTGTCGTATCCGCAGGTCAGAGATGGTGAAACGGGGGCGTTATAAGCTGTCAATCATTGATGCTCTATGGGCATACCAAGATGGCCGCTCGAATACTTCCAGTGGCTTCACCTCCTGCTGGCGTTAGCAGCAGATCCTTTAAGTCCTGTAAGTTGCGAGGTGGGTCCTCAATGGATCGGACTTGTTGGCCCAGCACATCCCATAGATGCTCAATCATATTGAGATCTGAGGAATTTGCAGGCCAAGTCAACACCTTGAACTCTGTGTCATGTTCCTCAAACAATTCCTGAACAATTTTTTGCAGAGTGGCAGGGCGCATTATCCTGCTGAAAGAGGCCACTGCCATCAGGATATACTGCTGCCATGAAGGGGTGTACGTAGTCTGCAACAATCTTTAGGCAGGTGGTACGTGTCAAAGTAACAGCCACATGAATACCAGGTACCCAAGTTTTCCCAGCAGAACATTGCCCAGAGCATCACATTGCCTCTGCCGGCCTGCCTTCTTCCCATAGTGCATCCTGCTGCCATCTCTTCCCCAGGTAAACGATGCACCCGGCCATCCACATAATCTAAAATAAAATGTGATTCATCAGACCAGGCCACCTTCTTCCATTGCTCCATGGTCCAGTTCTGACACTCATGTGCCCATTGTAGGCGCTTTCGGTAGTGGACAGGGGTCAGCAGCAAGCTGCGATGCACTGTGTGTTCCGACACCTTTCTATCATGGCCAGCATTAAGTTTTTCAGCAATTTGTGCTACAGTAGCTCTTCTGTGGGATCAGACGTGCATCAATGAGCCTTGGGCGCCCATGACCCTGTCGCCGGTTCACCGGTTTTCCTTCCTTGGACCACTTTTGGTAGGTACTAACCACTGTATACCAGGAACACCCCACAAGACCTGCTGTTTTGGAGATGCTCTGACCCAGTCTTCTAGCCATCACAATTTGACCCTTATTAAAGTCGCTCAGATCCTTACACTTGCCTATTTTTCCTGCTTCCAACACATGAAATTCAAGAACTGACTGTTCACCTGCTGCCTAATATATCCCACCCCTTGACAGGTGCCATTGTAATGAGATAATTAATGTTATTCACTTCATCTGTCAGTGGTTTTATTGTTGTGGCTGATCAGTGTATATATCAGTGGGTATTACCTAATCCAATTATAATGTCTCTTTCAAAAAAAGTTCATATCATTGAGAGTATCTTCTGTTTGAAACACTCTATACATCACTTTGTAATTAAGGGCAAAATTATAAAAGGGAATTCCAACAGAAGGCTTTGGTAACTAGTATAACTAGGTTTTAGTGGTATATTTAACCTTCTCTTGGATCCAGGCTTCTAGACGGTCCACCTTCTTATTAAACTCCTGGAGACTCTTAGCTCCGCCCATCGCTGTTATTTGAATGGCTATCGTCTGTTTAAGTGTGCTCCATTGGTCATGAAGTTGAGCCAGCTGTTTCTTCACCAGGTCAGAGGTCGGGTTAAAGTTGCACATTAGCTGCTCGCCCATCTACACAAACATTCAGCAGCATTATATGAGCATTTGAAGCAACACAAGAACAGTTTGATGATTTCCATTCCACTAAAACAACAGCTTAATCATATCTACAGTACAAGATGGCCTTGAAATCAACCCAATCCCTCTTACTCTCCGTTACAGACTAATGGGAGTGCTGGTTTTGCAACCCACAAGGGATATGTGTCAAGAGAGGATAATTATCAGCAATGTACTAATTTCATAAAAGGGAAAAGGACAAATTTAGTATTTGTGCTGGGAAAAAATAAAAAGTTTAGATTGTTAACAATTTTTAAATGTTTTGCAGTTAATTTGCAAAAGGGAGATTGTATTTTCTTGATGTTGGCTGAGAAGCCTTTCCTGTTGAAACCTTACAACTTTGATTCATCATTCTATTATCGTCCTAAAGAAGACGGTTTGTCTCTCGTGGTGACCTCACCAGGTTAAGTTGTATAATATTGTTCTCAAAGTCCTTCAAATCTCTCTGCAGGGTTTGACACACTTCATCCCAGTCCATCAGAGGACATCTCTGGATATTACTGTCATCTCTCAGGTCTCGTAACTTCGCTCTGATCCACGCCTCAGCCTGAGGAACACAAACACATGACGCTTCCTTCAAAATCTACATCTGTTTCAAAACCTAGTGATATACGTTGTTGTCTACTGTCTACATAGGCAGCTGCCTACCAAGGGGCTGTTCACATAGGATGCTTCTTGCGTACATCTGCGCTACTTTGCATTTTTATGTAAACATGCTAGATGGACATCTTTGACCACAGACGTCTCTCGCTGTTTTCTCAGCGTCTCACGCGATGAGCGCCACATTTTAAGACACTTTAAGACAATGTTAAAAGATGTGTCTCGAGACACTTTATATCGGCAACAACTCCTTGTGTCGCACATATAGCGCTCTTATTGACTCACAGTCATGCTATCCCAGATGTGTATGACTTACTTTCTTCTGCAAAACTCAAACTAGGGCTACACGATTATAGCAAAAATCACAGTTGTCGATTATTGCCCTTGATATTGTAATCGCGATTATTAATGTCTGAGATATTCTTCTAAAAATCTCTGTTTGTGTCCTGCAGAAGAAAGAATGCACATCTGGGATGGCATGAGGGTGAGCTAATGATGAGAAAGGTTTCATTTTTGGGTGAACCCTTTCATTTCAGTGGAATTTATCTGCTGAAAAAAAAAAAAAAAACTATAGAAACCCTCAAAGAAATTGTAATGGTTTTAATGATTATAATGGGACTTGTATTGGTTTTAATGGAAACTACAATGGCTCTTGTTGGTCTCTACTGATAATGAAAACCATTACAAACCATTGAATCCTAATGGAATATGGCCCAAAGCACACTAAACTTGTAATTGTATTTGTAGTGGAAACCATTTGTTTTTTTGTTTTTGTTTTTGCAGCTAGATCATTAATAAGCATAAAAAATACATAGCACACACAAATATTGGGTATAACAATCACTTTTTTAAGAAGAGTGCACAGATCTTTAGTCTCCATTTTATTGAACTGTTATTGTAATACTGACAATGTTTGAACTTGTGTACCTCCAATAAATATTAATGGACAAAATGGGCCAAAAACTAATCGCAATTCGGAGCAAAATTACCAATTTCTGAACAATGCAGCTCTGATCAAATCACTGTGTGGATGTTATGTGTTTCATCCTTTTTTCTCTGTTTTTGTTTTGGATATACAGTATTGTTAATCTTTGAAACATGAACACATATTGAGACACTTTAAGGCCCATTTTACACTCGCTTGAGCACACTGGAAACACAATATTAAGTAAATAGATTTTAGACTTTTTTTATGGCTTATGTGCGAGGTTACATTCACTCTTTATTATTGCACTCAGTGAAGAAAGAAGTTCCGCTGTTATTGCTAGTTTTTTGGAGATTGTAGTGATTACTTATGCCTCAACTTACAGCGGCACTTGAGAAATATCATCGAGATATTGCTTTCCGTTTCTCAAGTTTCATGTTATTAGCTGCAAAGGTTTCTTTTGGCTGAAGTGCACGGATCGTTGCATAATCCATCATTTCTGGCAATGTTTGAACTGCATGAATAGAAAACAGGTGCCCAAGTCGAGATAGGTCCAGGACATGTTTATTTGGTATGAGCACAGTGTATAACCATTGGTGGTCTTTAAAAGCCCACCCACATCACAGTGAATGAAAGGACTGCTAAATGAACTTGTCATTTCTTCGAGACTAAACTCAGTGGTTTAGGATGTGATCTCCAAAGCTAATAATGCCTACATATGTCTGGGAAAATTGGACTAAATGTAAGGAGACAGCTTAAGATAATTACTGGTGCTTGCTAAGGAAAGCGTTAGTACTACTATATTAGTATTACTCATATTAGTTTTGTTCACATAATTAGGGTTAGGGTTACTTGGGTTAGGGATTTGAACAAACCTAACCCTAAGCATAACTCATCCTGTGCCATTTGCGCAAATCATGCTGCTTGTTGAGGAGAGGTATGCTACTACTTTTCTAAGTGATCAGATTTATGATTTTTGCCTGAAGAATTATTAAGTACCTGTAGGGAGATGAATCAGGCGATTTTTGCTTGGCAACGATAAAACAGATGACAAAATCCCATTGACTTAAAATGAAGGAGTATTGTACGGGCAAATGCCAGTCACATTTTCCTCAGAAAATTAAAAAAATCGAATTAATTCCTGCGGTTTTAAACAAGATATCATGAAGTCTCAGTTGGAAAGCCAAATAAATCTTGCTTTAAAGAAGCTCATATAGCTGAACAAAGACTTGGGAGATTAAGGTATGAACCGCCACATTGCTTGGGAAGATTTCACAGTGTAGATAAAAAATATTATGATGTCACTTCTAATAAGAGTTTGTCATTATTTTTAATGGTTCCCCACAGGCTCAAAGGTATTTCTATTTTAAAGGCCTGTGTAAACAGCATTATCGGCTCAATTTTACCACATGGAGATGATTTCTGAGAAAACGATGACTTCATAAAGGAAGTCCAATGCCTCTGTGTCTTCCGTTTCCCCTTAAAACAATAGCCTGTTTTTTTTTTAAATAACATTCTATAAATCATACGGAACATTTTAGGTGGAATAATAGCGGTATAAATGCTATCAGTGCAGCTGAATTTGCACAGGTTCCATTGAGTAAATGGCCTGAAGCACAGGACTGTCTGTAAATGTTTTGATATTAAGTAGGGCTGGGGAATTTACCGAGTTAACTTCTGTGATTAATAGTTTTTGTTTAATGCATTTAAAAAAAAATCATGGAGGGGCCTGGGTAGCTCAGTGGCAAAAGACGCTGGCTACCACCCCTGGGGTTCGCTAGTTTGAATCCCAGGGCGTGCTGAGTGACTCCAGCCAGGTCTCCTAAGCAACCAAATTGGCCCGGTTGCTAGGGAGGGTAGAGTCACATGGGGTAAACTCCTCGTGGTTGCTATAATGTGGTTCGTTCCCGGTGTGGCGTGTGGTGAGTTGTGCGTGGATGCTGCGGTGCATGGCGTGAAGCCTCCACATGCACTATGTCTCCATGGCAACGCGCTCAACAAGATGTGCGGATTGACGGTCTTAGATACGGAGGCAGCTGGGATTCGTCCTCCGCCACCCGGATTGAGGCGAATCACTACGTGACCACGAGGACTTAAAAGCGCACTGGGAATTGGACATTCCAAATTGGGTGAAAAAGGGGAAAAATCCCTCCCCCCAAAAAATAAATAAAATTCATGCAGTATCTATTTTGTTGTTGTTGTTTGTTTGTTTTTTACTGCCTGAAACTCCTCTATTGTTTTGTCCCCACTAAAGCTAAAATTGCCATATATACATTTCCAGAAGGTCCACACTTGACTCAACTGCACATACTACCACAGAAACTGAATGTGTAGAGCAGTGCACACTTATTTATTACGTGTGACGCATTTCCCGGGCATAATAAACACGTGAGTGGATTTACTGTACGGAGAATGAAGACTTCACCCGCAAGCAGTGAATTAGCTGTAGGAGAGATACGGGCAAGCAGCTATATCTCTTTACATCATCCGAAAAGCTCACTCACTTTCATCTGAACCAGTTTCAAAAGCGAAACAGCGTGAGAGAGACCCAGCGTGTGCACGATAAAGACTGAGAAGGACCTGATCAGCAAGCTGCAGTATAGTATACTTGTACAGACTGAACGGCAGCCAGAGAAAATAATAGTTTTGAGAAATTTCAGAAAATTAAACTTCAGCATTCAATGTGTTTTATATCTGTATGTACAGTGTTTAATAATGCATTGGCAATGTACAGTTAAGTTTATCTTGCCAATAAAGTTTGATATTAATTGAATATGCCTGTTTGATCCTGTTATTAAAAAAAGTCCACTGGGAAACGGCAGAAGATTTTGATGTCCACTGATTTTATGGCATGTATACATGTACTTGTTTCAGAGATTAATACCTGTAAAAATGTATCTAATTAACTCTATCCTCAAAAACAAAAAAAACAAAAACACTGAACATTTTAACATGTAAAATGTATAATATTATTAATAAATGATGACTAACCAATTTATTGCACGTTCTTTGAGACAAAGTATAAAGTAAATATATTTATGATTATATTTTTTAATGTCTGTTGTAATGTATCATGCATCATGATTAATCACATTTAATCACAGAAAACTGTATGATTAATTAGTTACAAAATGTTTAATGGATTCACAGCCCGTACCATTTGCACTATGGACATGAATAATACCTCAAATAATGAGGCTTATTGAGGAGAGGTGTGCTATTACTTTTTTAAGAGATCAAACTTAAGATTTTCACCTGAAGTATGATAAAATAAGCAAACAATTCTACAAATTAACATTGATGGAGAGATCCAAGCTTTATCTAGAGACCAGAATTGTATACCCCATTCAGAAATCTGATATATACATGTATACACACTGTATATACATTTATACATAGTTTATACAGTATATTTGGGCATACTGTATATGGGCAAATATTTGGGAAAACATATAGTACATATATGAAAATGGCTATATTTGTAATATTTAGAAATATAGGCTGCATATATGTACAAGTATGTGACTTCTTTAATATCATTGAAAATAAAAAAAAAAAAAAAAAAAAAAATATATATATATATATATATATATGCGTTTACATATATTGCAATATCAGACTCATGTATGGGACAGTTTTTGGGGTTGGACTCTTTTGACCTGGGCCAATTAATAAACCACCTAGCAACCACTCATAACACCCTAGCAACCACCAAGTAAGTCCCTTATCACGCACAGCTCACATTTTCTACAGAGAAATTCTATTACATTTTTTATGCAGATCCCTACAGGAAACACAACACGATATTATGACTTTTTGACAAAAGTTTTATGGGGCAGAACAAAGGGTCTTAAAGAGCACTATAGTAAGTGTTGTCCTCTCTTAATTTGGGATTTTATTAAGCTAAAGGCCCATTTCCACTCGCTCAGCTCTATAATGATGTACTAACACAGTTTGATCAGGGCTTTTATCCGACTGAATCACCATAAAGATGCAGACTCTTTGCCCAACACGTAACCAGACATTAGAAGTAAAAGAAAAATAAATGTATTTCCAAAGGTCATTTCCTTACAAGAAATGTTTAACTGACATTATAAAGCTCTGAAAAACCCAGCGGTTCCTCAGCAGATTAACATTAACGACGTGTTACAGAGAGACTCCGGACGCTCATGTCATTGGTCATCTAAAACATTGTAGTGCCCACTTTATTACAGCAAAGTAAATCTCACTGGATTCATAGGCTGTTGACAGTTGCACCAGAACACAGCAGCTGTGTCCAGTGTTTCAGAGGCAAATAGCCCTGAAATAGCCCCTTGTGTGTCAGAGCGAGCGTGGCGATTAGATAACGCGAGCGCTTGTGCAGCTCAGTTTAGTCTCGGAAGGCCAGAGGCATGAACAGACAGGGCCAAACAATGATCTCATCTCAAAATAATTGCTTCTCTTGTGGCTGTTCCCTCCCACACCCCTGTGCTGCCCACACCCAAACTTCACACACAAAGAATGGAAGAAAATAAGAGAGAGCTGAGCGCAAAGAACGGGGTCAGACGCTCAGAACTGTCTGTTTTCAACTCTATCTCTTTTGCTCTACTTTCGACATCAAGAGGTTTAGCTGGAAAAAATCTCCGTAGGCGTAGCGAGTCTTATGACAAATCTTAATAAGTCATACAAGTTGGGGTAAATGTATCATGCAACTTTGCTTGAATGAAAAGGTACGACTTTTATTCCCATAGAGACCAATAAATCAAAGCTAATTAATTTGAAGAAATTAAACGTCTATTAAAAAATGTGGTTACTCATTCCATATTTCTTTAAGCAATACAAATGACTGGATTATGCCAATAACCTTTAATATGTTTCCCTTGTCTTGTTTCAGACCCCGATGTTTTCTTTTTTTCCGTTGTACAAAACAGTGATTTTCCAATAAAAATCATGGTGAGGTTTAGGTTTGGTTTAGGGATTAAATTCAAGAAAAATCATAATAACGTTGTTCATTAGTTCAATTATTTTCCTCTATGGTAGTAAAAGTCTTTGTACGAGCCAACGTACGAGCCAGCTTGTCATGAGACCAACTTGGTAGCGAGATACATTTTGATTAAAAAAAATAAAATAAATTACAAGGATTTTTAGAATCTTTAGAGTAACGTGGACCCATGAATCAATCACAAGAAGGAACATGTATTACAGTTTTTCTCAATCGCTTTGGCTCATTTTTTGAAACAGTCTTATCATTCTCTAAACTGTAAGTGCAATTGTCACAACTGTTTTATGGGACATCATAACTCTATTGCACATCTGCAAAATGTAGTAACTCACCCAAAACATTTAATTCATGCTTCAAAAACTAGTTATTGTGCCAGTAAATTGGCAAATGCCACCAAAATGAAAATCGTACGAGCCATACTGGTCAAAATGTTTAGATGTTTTTTCACCATGTCAGTCAACCCTGGAAATGTTTGTTATATACAAATTCCATTTTTGTTCTACTTTTTTGTTGACACTGACTGCTTACTGTACTATATAAGAATGAACGCTATTGTGTATCACACTGAGCTTTTTAGATACCGATTTCAACAGTAGATAAAAGTTTACTGGGAAAAGTCAATACTGAACAATACTGTATGCACATTTGTATGTATACAGTAAATTCACATTTGCATGTCCATTTTTACACATTTTTTACATGTATATCATATATAAGTCATATATAGTGAACAGAAAATTGCCACAAAATGACAAAAAAAACAAACAAAAAAAAAAACCCTGCAACAATGAAAAAACATTCCATGTCATTCCATGAAATTTATGGAATATACATGTATGTCTGACAGACTTTGATAATTGAATGGATCATTTTGCATGTGATGGCTCACACAGTGAAAGAATTTTTAGAAGTTGTGAAGAGTATGACAGTTTCACTGAATCAGCTCATCAGTATTGATCAGCAATACATGAGCATTTAGTTATTGTGCAAACTCTAGACAACTGTGCTTACTCTTTTGCACACATGTGCCAAAATTTGCAGTTTGCTTGAATAAGAAATTCAAATCTGGTGTGAACTACAAACTAATTGTTCAGAGATTTGAACTCATTCGAGAATTGAGACAAAGCGATTGAGAAAATCTGTAATAAAGCAATTAGCGTCAATTTGGATTATATGCTGGCTTTGAAACCACTGCTTATCGCTTTCCAAAACTATCAAGATCATTGACATGGAGTTCAGATTTCATACCTGAGTGATCTCTTTGTTGAAGAGGGCGTTTTGTTGGACGAAACTGTGGTCATTCTGTGCAGATGAAGCTTTTGAAACCACACACGTGTCCTTGTGCTCACAGGGTGGACTGTCCAACTTTGGCACATCATTTCTTGTTGTTTGTGTTTTAAAAAACTGGGTCTGTGTGCAAACAAATATGAAAAAGACTTTGACTTGGCTTTGACGTTTATGGGAAAAACAGGTCATATATACAAGCTAAAAAATCTAAACACTCTCTGCTGGTCGTCCTGGGAAGCATGTGTGATGTCATTGTGGATTTATATTGAGAGTAAAACGCTTACAGAATGGAATGGCGGGAAACAAGTTCAGGCTGGAAACACAGGGTCATTTAAGATCACTGGGACATCAGACCACAAAAAGCACAAAGTGATTATGTCATCGATGACTATGAGTGAGGAAGAGGCAGCTAGAAATGAAATCATCGGCACCATTCATGTTTATGAAGAATTTAACCACAAAAGCACACTGGGTAGGAAAAGAATGAGGACACACAAGCTGTACTGACTATGTTAGAACAGAGAAATGTTAATATATCAACAAACACTGGAAGGCTGATGACATAACCCTTTAACACACACTAATACCCCATCGGTACAATAAACTTATATCTGTTTAAACTAAACTAATGTCTGTAATAAATGTTTAGGGGTTTATTCTCCTCTAAACATTACAATATGTGCTTAATAATATCAAATACCTGTTTATATCTTGATGTATATAGCTAAACAACTGAAAACTTTGATATCAGCTTGAAAAAGCATTTAAAAATAGATATAATGAATGTTAGAATGAATAGATAGAACAAAAGACAGAATGAACGACAGAATGAACGAGCGAGCAAAGATATAACAAACGATTGGAACAAACTAATACATAAACCAATAGAATGAACGATAGGTCAATATAAAGATATAACAAGCTATAGAACGAACAGTAGAGAGATCGATAGAACAAACAAACAATAGATAGATAGATAGAATGGAAGAACAAACACACAATAGATCACTAGAAGAAACAATAGATCCATAGAACGAACGAATGAACCATAGATATATCTTACATCGATAGAACGATAGAATGAACAATAGAACAAACAATAGATCAGTAAAACAAACAGTAGAGTGAACGACAGAACGATATATTGAACGAGAGATAGAACAACAGATATAACAAATAATAGAATGATAGATAGAAAGTATAGCAAACGACAGAACACTAGACAGAACGAACAATAAAACGATACACAAAGAATGATAGATATAAAGAATTAACGATAGATAGAACGAATGACAGAACAGTAGACAGAACAAACAATAAATAGATTGATAGAACAAACGAACAACAGATAAACATTTTTTTCAATAGAATAAACAATAGATGGATCAATAAACCAAAGCTACAATGAACAATAAAATGACAGTAAATGGTTAGAAAGCAAGTCGATAGAATGAAAGATAAAATGATCAACAAAACAAACTCTAGAACAAACTACAGAATGATAGATAGAATGAACTATAGACAGAACGATAGATGGAATGAACGATAGAATGATAGAACAAAGGACAGACAGACAGATAGATCAACAGAATGATAGATAGACAGACAGACAGACAGACAGACAGACAGACAGACAGGTAGAACGATAGATAGAATGAACGGTAGAATGAGACAGACAGACAAATAGATAGAATGATAGATAGAATGAACAATAGAATGAGACAGACAGACAGATAGAATGATAGATAGAATGACAGACAGTCAGACAGACTAGATAGATAGATAGATAGATAGATAGATAGATAGATAGATAGAATGAACAATAGAATGAGATAGACAGACAGACAGACAGATAGATAGATAGATAGAATGAATGATATAATGAGACAGACAGACAGAAAGAACGATAGATAGAATGAACGATAGAATGAGACAGACAGATAGATAGATCAATAGAATGATAGACAGACAGACAGACAGACAGATAAACAGATAGACAGATAGAACGATAGATATAATGAATGATAGAATGAGACAGACAAATAAATAGAATGATAGATAGAATGAACAATAGAATGAGACGGACAGATAGATAGATAGACAGATAGATAGATAGATAGATAGATAGATAGATAGAATGAATGATAGAATGAGACAGACAGATATACCAATAGACAGAATGAATGATAGAATGAGACAGACAGACAGACAGATAGATAGATAGACAGACAGATAGATAGATAGAATGATAGATAGAATGAACAATATAATGAGACAGACAGACAGAACGATAGACAGAACGACACAGACATACAGACAGATAGATAGACAGACAGACAGAACAATAGATAGAATGAACAATAGAATGAGACAGACGGACAGATAGAATGATAGACAGAACGACAGACAGACAGACAGAACGATAGTTAGAATGAACGATAGAATGAGACAGATAGAATGATAGATAGAATGACAGACAGACAGACAGACAGACAGATAGACAGAATGAATGATAGAATGAGACAGACAGACGGATAGAATGATAGACAGAACGACAGACAGACAGACAGAATGATAGATAGAATGAATGATAGAATGAGACAGACAGACAGATAGATAGAACGATAGACAGAACGACAGACAGATAGATAGATAGATAGATAGACAGATAGAACAATCGATAGAATGAACGATAGAATGAGACAGACAGACAGATAGACAGATAGATAGATAGCTATATAGACAGACAGACAGATGGATAGAACGATAGATAGAATGAATGATAGAATGACAGACAGACAGAAAGATAGATAGACAGATCGATAGATAGATCGATAGACAGACAGATAGAACAATAGATAGAATGAACGATAGAATGAGACAGACAGACAGATAGCTAGATAGACAGACAGACAGATAGAATGATAGATAGAATGAACGATAGAATGACAGACAGACAGAAAGATAGATAGAATGACAGACAGACAGAAAGATAGATAGAATGACAGACAGACAGACAGCTAGACAGATCGATAGATAGATCGATAGATAGACAGACAGATAGAACAATAGATAGAATGAACGATAGAATGAGACAGACAGAGATAGACAGATAGCTAGATAGACAGACAGACAGATAGAACGATAGATAGAATGAACGATAGAATGACAGACAGACAGAAAGATAGATAGAATGACACAGACAGACAGACAGACAGCTAGACAGATCGATAGATAGATCGATAGATAGACAGACAGATAGAACAATAGATAGAATGAACGATAGAATGAGACAGACAGACAGATAGACAGATAGCTAGATAGACAGACAGACAGATAGAACGATAGATAGAATGAACGATAGAATGACAGACAGACAGAAAGATAGATAGAATGACAGACAGACAGATAGCTAGACAGATCGATGGATAGATCGATAGATAGACAGACAGATAGAACAATAGATAGAATGAACGACAGAATGAGACAGACAGACAGATAGACAGATAGCTAGATAGACAGACAGACAGATAGAACGATAGATAGAATGAACGATAGAATGACAGACAGACAGAAAGATAGATAGAATGACAGACAGACAGACAGACTGATAGATAGATAGATAGATAGATAGATAGATAGATAGATAGATAGATAGATAGATAGATTTTAACAGTTAGTCACACAGTTTACACAACTGCCATTTAAAAACGTGTCATACTGTCTTTCGGTCTGATTTAATCAAAGGCCAACTGTCAGCACAACCAGGTGCCGATAAAGGCAGTGAGGACAAATTAAGAGTGCTTGAACATTTTCACAAACATAATAAAATCAGGAAACATCTGCGCAGATGATAGTAAAGGGCAGCAGATTACATCAACACATCATCGTAATTACTCTATCTGAAATAAATGATGATATAACACACATACAGTAAGGTCCAAAAGTCTTCAGTCCACATAGAAAACATGTTTTTCATTTAAACTTGCAGGACTTTCTACAAATATTTTTTTATAATGAAACACATAAGGCATGGGGGATGTGTAGAATTTTATGAACAACTAACGTTTTCTGAAGAGTTCCGTGCCCGAAGATTCCGTCTGGACCTGGTTATGATGTACAATTATAATAAATAAAAAGTCTGCACTATTTCAAGGTCACTTATCGAATGTCAGATAATTTGTAACACTGATCATGTTAACATCTTTGTTCAAAAGGTCAGATTTCCTTGCTTTCACTGAAGCAATCAAGATGCTCTTTAGAAATCTGGAATTATGACTAACATCTCCTTTTGTGTTTTCAGAAGACAGAAAGTCATACAAGTTTGAAACAACATGAGAGTGAGTAAATAATGACATTATTAAAGATTTTGGTATACTGTCCCTTTAAGCAAAAGGGCTACATACCATAAAAATTCTAAAATTCATGCACATTTTTCAATTCAAATTTTCATTCAAATTGTTGTGCTGATACTATAATTTGTCATGAAAACATGAATTAAATCAGAAAAGTGCAAAAGAGAGCATTTTCACTTGTCTCAGACCTGTGGAACCCACTGAAATCCAGATTGTGGCCTTTCTAAATGACATTCATGGCCTTCTGTCACTCAACACTGTGAGTACTGGCGTGTCCAGTCCATGTCCACTGATTCTGAGTGTCTTCTCATCATGTATGACATCATGTTTTCCACATGACTGCAGTGAGGGAAAGATCCCGATCCGTTCAGTTTGGTCACACGCAAGGCACCCAATCGCAGGTTGAATGACTCAAGTCTTGGCCACGACAAGACTGCGACCAGTTTGTTTTGAGTACAGAATTCACTTAATGTTGCAAGTAAACATTTATTTCAGAGGCATTATCCTGACCAAACAAACAGCGTCGTGCACAGGTGGCCCGACCGCAGCGGCGATGCCATCAAAGGGCAGCCTTCGTTTTAAGGGCCTCCATTCACATTGACCTAAAACGGCTGTAAAAGTTTTACCACTGCTTTTTCCTCTGCAAAACCCAACTGAACACTTAAAATAAGTCGTTTTGGCTTGGCTGCTGCACCTCTGACATCACTTCCTGAATTCCAAGAGCCCATTATCTGACATACATCTGGCTATGGCTGAACACAAACCACTCCAGAGGTTATTCATCGACAAAATTACATTCGGCTGCACAGAGAAGGCTGGGATCAAGGGTGTGTTTTTGACATTTTAACAACAAAAGCAGAACAAGAAATAGGCCTACATACAATTTGTAAACCGACACCAGTTGTAAGTCAATTTTGCTGCTGTCGCTTGACTGGTAGAGCATAGCGCTCATAGATATACAATTACAGTACATTCGTAGATGCCTCATTCGGCTTGTTCGGATAAGTCAACCACGGCGACATCTTGGAACGGTCAACAAGGAGAGCTGTTTAAATGCACATGAATGGAGAAGAAGCCTCAGACCGCTGCATAAACTGCTTTTGTGTGGAAACAGTTCATCATGTAATGAAATGACAGACTGTGTGCTAATTTTCAAGAGGACTTAATTTGCAGTTTGCCACAACACCCCCCCCCCCCCCATTTTAGAAGTGAAGTCAGGAATTTTTATATCATCTAAAATATTGCTCAATGTTTATGGAAAATCAGATAAGCTGAACGTTGGCCTGAAAAGACTCCAGATTGCCATATCTGTCAATTCACTTTCATGTGTTGACGGATGGCTCTTGACCGTTCCAATATGGCGGATACGCCGACGTATCACCGCCC
>NC_059366.1:44052500-44087500 GCF_019703515.2 Myxocyprinus asiaticus | reverse complement strand
TCTGAATCGAATTGGGAAATCTGTATCAATCCCCAGCCCTAATTGTCACAAATGTCATATTCACCTGTAAAGAGGCAGAGAATTTCTCTTGGTCACCACTGCACTGCTTTTCACCATCTTTGCACAGCAACACCTACATTAACACATCACACAGACAAGCACAACAATGAGCTCTCATGATGAATATGTATTATATATCTGTTTATAACATAGTACATATATGCTTGATGCAGGTGTCTCCTATTGACCTGCTGATGACATTAAAACTTGACTGAATGCACTGAATCCTGAAATTGGTATTTTTGTGTTCTTATGAACTATATTGGGTAAATTTACATTAAAAATAGAGACTAGAGATTGACCAATATTTTATTTTTATTTTTTTTATGACATATACTGATTTTTTTTTTTTTTTTTTTTTTTTTGCATGTCCAAACACAGTTATGCAGAACTGATTTTTAACTGTTCTTTTATTTCTTGTTTGGTGTTTTAATAATAACTTCATGCATCACAAGACGGTGATAAAAACAATATGCATTCCATTCTGAACTATTGTAAACTAGTAGGATGAGTCATCATTTAGCAGCAGCCTAGATTATATTTGAGCACTGTAAGAAAGCACAACACCTGGACCACATATTTCCAGAACCTAGAAACAGTTGAACAATCCCATTAAGCATACAAAAGTACCATTTGTTATAATGTTACTTTAGCTGCAGAAGGATTTGGTGAGACTTTGATTCTAGAGGTGGTTTATAACAGAATGGTGCCTTTCTGCCAAAGCTCTGACATCATTTGAACTTGAGCAGTCATTCCAGGAAGAGCAGCGTTATATAATAAATGCATCATCTGAGTGTTCAACCACAGAGATGAGCACATCACTGCACACAAAACCACGCTCATCTAATTCACTTGAGAACTTAATAATATAAAATGTATCATCAGATGCGCCTATCAGTTAATGTGGCTCTACATTAAGTAATATTAGACCTAAAAGAGCGATGACATCATCAGCCACACTGAATGAGGTTCGGTTGAATAATACACTGCTGTATTACCATCTCCACGGCATATCGTTATGTTTGGATTACTACAGCTTTAACTAAACAACTGCAACATTTGGATGCTCCAAAAACAAGATTCCTCAAAACCATATCACGCAGGGGTTTATCTAACTATAAGGAAACTGAAACAAAATTATATTAGTCGTGATTAGTTTATGTAACCATGTTTAACTAAGTGTACAAAAAGTTTACAAAACTGCACAAACTTACATGCAGTTTTACCAAGTTAATTTTCTTCGTTTATTGTCGTTTTCTAAATATTCAAACACTGCATACATTAATACATACATTATTATGGATGGGTGTTAAAAGAGATTTCCCAAATCGATTGCATTCACAAGCTCTCGTTTCAGTTCCCATTTCGATTCTGATACCAATTTAGATTCCAATTCATTTGGGTGTACTTCAGTTATAATTAGGGATGGGTATTGAAAGAGATTTCCCGATTCGATTCAAATTCATAAGCTCTCAACTTGATTCCCATTTTGAATCTGATTCCCATTTCGATTCTGATACATTTGGGTATATTTCAGTTATAATTAGGGCTGGGTATTGATACAGATTTCCTGACTTGATTCCGATTCACAAGCTCTCGATTCAATTTTGATTCAATTCGATTCATTTGGGTATACTTCAGATATAATTTGAGCTGGGTATTGATACAGATTTCCTAATTTGATTCAATTCTGGTTCACAAGCTTTCAATTCATTCCGATACATTTGGGTATATTTCATTTGTGTAACAATTAATACTTTTAACCTAATTTCTAACCATAAGCTTGTATGGAAGTAAATTCATGACTAAAGTCTTTGAAGCATAAAAGCATGTTGAATTGCTCTAATTGCAAAAATAAATGCATTTTATTATCAGTGCTTGCCTATAAATCCATTGAATTTACAGTGCGTACGTTTTGCGAGGCTGAAATTTAACATGGTTGTATATTTAAGCATTGAATATTTCATTTGGAAACATTCACAACTAATATCATTATTCAAAATTCAACAATAAATATTCACCTTCCAAACTTCATTTCCAAAATATTCAGTTCATTTGAAAATACAGTCTAGATTTTTCAACAGGTAAAATTAAGCCCGTTCTATTTCGCTTAACAAAATTCGCTTCCTTAAATTCAGTGGTTCAAATTTGGTTCGAAATTCAACCTTCCACATCCGGGAACTGCAGGAAAAGCAGCAGAATACCGTTGCACAATCTCCAACTGATGCTATTCGTTCTCACCATTAGGTGGTGCAATGCAATCGGGTGTTGACAGCTGAAGACCAAAACTACACGTAGAGAGAAAAGCCGTGTACATTTTGATAGCTTGTTTTTCAATTTAAAAAGAAATGAGCAGAAACGAGATAATGAGAAAATTAGATAAAATAATATATTACAATAAAAATAATAAATGAATGAATGAAAAATTAATTAGGACTAAATCAATAAACAATAGGCCTACCTTTGTGCACAAGTTGGTACAAAGTGGACGTATGATATTGTATTAAATTCAGAAGGAATGATGTTGGTGTTATACTGTATTTACAGGGAAAATTGTCTATCTTGGCGCATCTTCCCACACTCCTTGTCTTCCTCCTCATCTTCCTCTCTGACAACGAAGGGCGCTGTCATGTGCACACTGTTATGCATTTATGTCACCAGTATCAGTTTGGGTGCAAAGCACAGATCTCCGCTTAATCTGTGAATGTTTGTACATTTACCCTATGTTTGTGCTTCCACCACCCTGTTGTGCACAGGAAATAGGCCAGCCAACACTAAACCTCTTTATACTTTTTATATATCTTCACAGACCCTAGAAGCTTGCACCCCGATGGTCGACCCACAGATGATAAATGAAACATTGCAAACGCACATTTGATGAACAAAGCAGTGATTGTGTAAATCAGTAGATTGTAGCCTCCAGCACAAAAATAATTACAAAACTATGTATTTAATTATGTAGTTAATTAGTTTGATTATTTAAGAAAATTACTTTTCTCAGCTAGGTAAATGACAAGTATTTATAAAGTTATGCACAAATCTATGAATGAGCAACATTCGGTCAGATTTCAGCACTTCACAAAGAATAGCAACTCTTAAGAAGCACTTAAAAGTGCATTGTGTGTTCATGTTAAGTGCAGGTTTGGGAAATGCACGTGAAAAAGGAAAGAACGTTCACAACTTTCTACACAAATGTAGAGAATGCTCTTAAAAGCTAAGACACATAGTAACCGGAAAAGCATGCAGCCTTTGTTTTTCATGATCAATGATTTTTTTATTTACTAAAACCAACGTAATTAAACACGTTACACAATTTTGTTATCAAAGTCGTTCTGGATCTGTTTTACCTTACCTCAAGGAGAAGTGCCCTGTCAACACTGTTCAATTAAGATGCAGTTGACCACAGATTTTAAACTGGGCTCACTTTGTTTCTTTAACTGTTGCAGTTCATATAAGTTATATAAAATCAGCATATAGTCAGTTAAATAATAGAAGTCACACATAATCAGATGTTACATGATATAAACAAATGCTAAAATAAAAACAGCACTTGTGTTTATTGTTGATTTGTCTGTCTTTGATTTGCCTACGAGAAAACCTGATGCAAATTTTGTGCAGCATTTATTTTTATTTGTTGTTTATAATTTCATTAGATTTAAGTAAACGATTAGTGGGTATCGTTTATGATTAGCATTGAAGACATGTCACCCATTCAATTCAGTTCATGCAGTTTATTTTAACCTGGCAAATAAAATTGTGCACTCATATGCTCCCAAGCCCCGACTTTCAAATATTGGCTGGGCTTCCCGAAGCACTAAGTAGGACGTTAGTAGCACTTAAGTAGTACTTAAACTCTAAGACGCGTTTCTCAAAAGCATCATTATCTATGAAGTTTGTAAAAACGTTTTTGAAAGAGCTTTGAACCTCTCTTAAGTCCATTAAGTGCAACTTAAACTGATCTTTCTGGCATCTTTCACAGTTTATCACAGACATTGGGACATTTAATAAACTGTATTATATATTTTGATAATTGGAAAGCCATTGTAAACTATTTCAGAGGATTAAAAGTGTTGAAAAAATCACTATGAAATCAATAGGCAGTCTCCGCAGTCTGTGCATGCGACATGAAAGGTCTAAATATACAAGACACATAATACAGTATAACGTTATATATTAGCCTTCTTTGATAAGCATAATTGTAATGGTAAGATGATAATATGGTTAATAGAAAGATGATATGTTCTTATTAAACAGATTATTTAAGAAGACATGAGTGACTAATTTGACCATCTAGTTTAAAACTGAAATAAATAGGCCTAATAAACAATTAAAATTTGGTTAACAAAGGAGATTAGAGAGAGAGTGTGCACTGAGAGATTCCCTCTCTCTCTTTTACTCCTCCTCTTCCTTCCTCCTCCAATGGATGTTTCAAATCGGCTCGCCTATAGTCTTTTTACAAGGCAGTAACAAATTGCATGATGCATAATGGAAGTAAGGCTACAAGTAGCCTACACAGTGCCTCACACTATAACCAGAAGATGTATTAATAGTTAGATCTATGAGTAGTTCAATACTGATGCCCATAATTTTAATCCTGTTCTGTGTGCATTTGTTCAGTTTCCAGCCAAAGGAACAAAACTTTAGACTACGTGAGAGCCCCTTATGATTCACATCACGTGCCTTCACATAACATGTGTTTATTGTGTCACTTTCATTAATCTCTATGATTGAGCATCAATACATCTGAAACTCCATCTTACTAAAGCCATCATTATTTCTTTCATTAAATTCTGTAATAGTTAATAAGTGTCGGTGCCTCGACAAGGTTACAGACAACTTCCATGTTTGTTAGTATTTCCATATTATTTTCAAGTTGATAAGACAATCTCCTGGACATACTGGCCAAAATGATCAGCACCAATTTGGACTGGACAGCTCCCGTAACGAAGCACTTAAGTTCAACTTTATAACGAGCAATCTATGTGCTGGTTTGGGAAACCATTCTATCGTAAAATAATGAGCGACGTTAGTTAAGATGATAATTAAAGCTTAAGTTGCAACGTTATCGGGAAACCCAGCCCTTGTCTATTAAGATGCTCTTAGCTCTGTTCGATTACTCCAGAGCATTCGTAAATCTACAAGCATTTTCAAGTACTACTTAAGTTACGATGGCTTTGGGAAATGGGCGGCAAAACTAAGATGAATCGTAAGATGTATTCTATGATCTAGGCTTACGATGCTTTTGGGAAACGAGGCCCAGAGCTACACAGTGTGCTCACATCTGCAGTTAAAAACTTGTGATTAGAAATTTGAACCCATTCACACGTGAGCGATAATTCACAAATGTAGCATATTGACAGCATTGCAACAAAAAACTTGTAAAATGCATCTGATGTCTACTTTGCTATCTCAAATTCTAGGACACGTCTTCTGGGTAGAGTTAATGTTCTCTGCGCTGTATCATGCAACCGCGCTCAAGAGACGCAATCCATAATGTAATGAGCTGTATGCAAAAACAAGAGCAGGAGAAATTGAGAGGCGATCAAATAAAATGCTAAATATTATTCTGTTTGCCCAACAAGTCATGCATGTGAGTCCTTTATCTAGATGCGTGACTTGAAGAGAACAAGCTTAAAGATGTTGAACTTTGACACAGTAACACTGAATTCAACATGTTTCTTGTAGAAACACCATGCCATGTGTTCGTCTAACAGACTATTAATATTAGTAGTTGACAGATAATGTATAATTAGTATAATAACATTATAATGAATATAATGTATAATGAATGTTAATTAAAAAATTAATTAAAATGGTTGTATTTATTCTTGTAGTGTTTACTACAAAGCAGGAAATAGGAAAATGCTAATTCTTTGGTGTGTTGGAGTTTCAGAAATATTAAAAGTAATATAAGTATGTCATTATTACTTCAAAACGTGATATTGGATTGATTATTTTGCACTCTCTATGTTTTAGTTTCTGTACTTGTAAAACACTAAACAATTAAGTCAAGAATGTTGGCCCTGAATCACTGATTGCTGTGTAGGTACACATGGGAATAATGAAGTAGGGTGACCACAGTTTATTAAATTAATATGTAAGATGCAATTATTCTATTAATATGATTTGCTGGAACATGTATTTTTTAATCTAACATTGTACCATGGTGAAAACTGAGGCTTGTTTTTTATTTTTTATTGTTAAAATATTTCTTTATTTGCGTTTCCTGAACTTTGTCAATATCCGGTGCTGAAGTAAATAATTCCAAAAAAACCAAGGACTTCTACACAGTCGAGGATTTTTAAAATCAAAATTGTATTGACAGACATAAAAATTGAATAAACACTCAAATAATCTTATCTAGGCTAACATTATATTAATATCTATTATTATAATATCTATTAAAATCTCTGCCTATCTTCATTTGTAAAAGTTAAAGCTCAGTTTTCAGCTTTTCTAATGTTAGGTTAAATAAAAAAAACATGTTCCTGGGATCGCTTCAGTACCTTTGCAACCTTACATTGAATAAGTGGGAATAAATTAATGTGTATTTTTTACAACAAAAAAATAATATAGGCTGAGTCTCCTGATAACTTAAACTTTTACGATCATCTTAATTAACGCTGCTCGTTATTTTACATAGAGAACACCTGTTTCCCAAAACAGCACTTACATTGTTCGTTATAAAGTAGAACTTAAATGCTTCGTTATGGGAGCTGTCCTGTCCAACGCTGAAACCTTGGCCAGTTTGTCCAGGAGTTTGTCTTCTCAACTTGACAATAATGCAGAAATACTGACAAGCATGGATATTGTCCCTTCATTTATTTACCTGTGCATTTGTCTTCTGGAGTTTGGAAAATAACTACGTAACGTTCTAAAATAATTTAATCAAATGTTATGACTAAATATAAAGTCTAATATTTGGATATATTAACAGGCCTACCAGCTCCATTGATAAAAGTGTCATTAATTTGTTTACACTAATACATTTATTATAATGTAACGCAGGGCTAAGTAGAAAAGAAATGTTGAAAAATGGTTACATTTGTGAACAGCAATTGTTGTTAAAGTTACAAAAAACCTCACATTACTGTGCTTTAGTTCTTGCACACAGTTTTCCCTTGGCACACCCAAAGCCTTGTTTCTGGCTATGGCTTTCCAAAGATCCAAATATATCAAAACAAGTTATTAAATGTTCCTTATTCTCTGATAAACTATGAAAAATGCGAGAAAGATACATATAAGTTGCACTTATGGCTTTAGAGTGGTTCAAAGCCCTTGTTAATTTACGAAGTTCTTACGTTACTACTTTGATATCGATGCTTTTTGGGAAACACACCGTAGAGAAATACTACTTTAGTGATATTAACATTCTGCTTAGTGCCTTGGGAAACCCAGCCATGGACAAATAAGTGAAATGAGACAAAAAAGCTTCCAATTTGGTACTGGTCACCCTACTACATTATACGTAATGCCTACCTACACAGCAATCAGCGCTTCAAACATCTGAGTTATGTAATAACCTGGACAATGTATTGGCAATCTTTTTTTTAAACATTTTTAAAAGCCAATGCATTCCACATACTGGTCTGCGCTTCACTACAGTACACAATACAGTGGGTCGCGCTGTGCGCAGCTTCGCCACACCTTTTGATAGAGATTTTGATAGTTGACAGCTAAATAAAACAGGCTGTGTGTCTAAGAAGTAGGCTAAGTAATTTTGCATGCAGATGCGAGGGACATCAATAGGCTATTTCTAAAACAGACAACTAATATTTCTCTGACACACGTAGGCTGCAGAACCCATGCCTATACAGAAGAAAGCTGGCACGAAGCCATGTCTATAGACCCTTCCCTGACTAGTACGGTTTGTGTCACAGGCATTCCTTAGTCCGGTTGCTTAATGATAGAGAGAGATAATATGTAGCTGCAATAAAAGTTGAGCAGCGGTGGATAATTATTCTATTGCACGGCATTGAGGAACTAATGATGACACGAGTTGACCAATCAGTGGAAAGTTGCGTTTCATGCCCACCCACATGTGCAAATCAAATATGCATCTATTTTCTACCCAAGAACAATATTGAAAAACAAACTATAAAATGTACATGGCTGTTCTCTCTACCTATAGCTTTGGCCTTCTGCAGCCAACACCCGATTGCATTGCACCACCTACTGGTGAGAACGAATAGCATCAGTTGGAGATTTTGCATCGGTACTCTGCTGCTTTTCCAGCAGTTCCCGGATGTGGAAGGTTGAATTTCCAACCAAATTTGAACCACTGAATTTGAGGAATCGAATTTTGTTAAGCGAAATAGAATGGGCTGAATTTTACCTGTTGAAAAAAAATCTAGACTGTATTTTCAAATTAACAATATTTTGGAAATTAACTTTGGAAGGTGAATATTTATTGTTGAATTTTTAATAATGAAAGTAGTTGTGAAATGTTTCCAAATTAAATATTCAATGCTTAAAAATACAACAATATTAAATTTTAGCCTCGCAAAATACACGCACTGATAATACAATGCATTTATTTTTTCGGTTAGAGCAATTCAATATGCTTTTATTTTTGAAAGACTTTAGTCATGAATTTACTTCCATAAGCCTGCATCAATTATTATTTTATTTTTTTTAACAAAAAAAATTCCGTTCATAGAATTGATTTACATATAAAAAGGCTCATTGATTTAAATGTTAAATTAACCCTTTATTAAATACTTAAAATCTATCCATTTCATATTATCTTTAAATGTAAGCTATACCATCCCGCACGTGCAACTTCTCATTTCAGTCAAAACTGCTTTCATTTTTAGCATAAACAGTTAACTTGTAAATTAATATGCAAAAAAATAAAAAAATAAAATAATAATAATTAAAAAAAAATTATTATAATAATACAAATGAATGAAGCTATATGAAAACGAACACACAGTAGCTTACCTTAAAATGTGACTTTGGTTTATTCTCGCAGCTCACTCCGACAATTTTTGGCAGCTGTGTGTTAGCAGTGATGTTATTATTGTTGTTTATATTCTCTGAGTTCGGGCTAATTTTCTTCAGCTCCATCCTTGGAGTCAGTCTGGCATCCACGCCGCTCGATAAAGTGATCTTGCGAATAGATCTGGACGCTGCGTTCGGAGAAACAGTGTTTCTGTTCAGGTGTTCCAGGTGATGCTTCACGGGGGTCACCGGGCTTGTTGGAGATCCACGGCGCCTGTCGCACACCTGAGACCGACCGAGATACAGAGACACCTGTTCGTTCAGGTGCCGGAGTTGACAGTTGTCCGTGAACGTCCGATTTGACAAATAACCATCTGGGAAGCCCGAGCACTGCGGCGCGGGTGGCGCTGAAAGTTTAGTCCCAATTGTAAACGGCTGCGTTTTCCTCACAATACTTTCCGACATGATTTCGCTGAAAAAAATAAAATAAAAAAAATAATAAAAAAATAATGAATTTGGTGTCCAAAGTCTAGCTCTGCAAAAGTGTGAGAAATTTAGTTGTCCACTCGCTTGTGCATATTTAGGATGCACAAGACGCAGCCCAGGATGGCTTCCTTGGACTCCCGTGAACGGAGCCGGTCCCAGATGTGGCGCAGCACGGTGCCGAGGCGCGCAGCGGCCGCCGTGAGGCTTCTTTGGAGGAGCAGCGCGCCAGAGGCTGCGAGTCTGCTACTGAGGAGACGGATAACCAGAGAGCGCAGCAGTATGAAAACGGCTGGCATGCTGCCTGAGGGAGAGAGCTGGGAAGGGAAGGAGGGGGGAAGCCTTCGTGAATGAGGGATGAAGTCACTGGACTTCTGTCAGAGCATGTGCAAAGCACAGGCAGGGGGAGACGAGGTTGTAAAGTCTGGCTGTCAAAACGTCCTCCCTGACTGAGAACAGAAGAGCCGGGACGATAAGAGCGGCCGATAGGTCAGGACTGCAGTGTTGGGTAAGTTACTCTAAAAAAAGTAACTAATTACTAACTACTAATTACATCTTCTACAGTGTAATTAGATTACTGTACTAATTACTCTGTCTGAAAAGTAATTGCATTACTTATTACTAATGACTTTCTAAAACCCTGATCAGCCTCGACTAGATGAAAAATACAAGGATAAACATGAAACTGTTCCTTTAATTCTATCAAATAAATCATAGAAAATTCCAATAAATTATTCATGAACTGGCCAAAGAATTTAAAGGGGCAGCGTTAAATTAGAAAACATATTTTAACATTAGATGTTAAATTTCGATTTTAAATTCACTATTGTTTTATATAGAATTGTTCTATAGTCGGTACAGTATTTAACGCAATTACATCAGAAGTAATTGTAATTAGATTAGTGAAAAATTAAGAGTAATCCATGTACTTTTTCAATGAAAAAGTAATTTAATTACAGTAATTTATTACTTAGTAATGCATTACACCCAACACTGTGAAGTGATATTCTCGGACAAACAGAACTCGCATTCCGGTCCGACCGCTTACCTCAGACTCAGGTGCTTCTCAATGTAAACATTGTAAAAAAGTAGATCAGTGTTTTTCGTAATCTTCCCGCCTTTTTCAGAGAACCAACGACAAGTGACGCGAAGCAGCTTCAAATGCTAGAGAATGATGATGTCTCACCAAAAAAGATTCTTGGTATCAGCTAAATAAAATATTTAGTCTGTGTGGTGCAAATCGTTTCAAAATCTGGTGGTGTTGTGCTCATGCCGATGTGTGCGCTCAAATGAAAGTACTTCATGTCTTTGTTCCCTCAGTAGGGTGTATCAGCCTCGGAACAGTTGTTTCGACAGATTTTCTGCCTGATGAAAGTGCTCACTTGTGGCACAAGCTAATTTAAGGAGAGGAATGCCGATGTGGACATGTGTTTCGAACAAATGATGCCTTGAGGTCTGACCCTTGACCCCAGGGCGCGTGTGGGGAGCTGACTAAACACATTAACACAGCAGTACTGAACAGCAGAGAAAACAATACAAGAGTGCGAAAAAATAAAACAGCTTTCACAGGAGTGAAAGTTGTCCCTACATGTAGAATATGAGCACTTGATTTGAACAAGCCCTGACCCAAGAATTAAAGATTCCAATAAAAAGTTAAAGGGATAGTTCACCCCAAAACGAACATTCTCTCATCATTTACTCACTCTCATGGCGTCCCAGAAGTGTATGACTTTCTTTCTTCAGCAGAACACAAACGAAGATTTTTAGAAGAATATCTCGGCCCTATAAATCCATTCAATGCAAGTGAATGGTGGCCAGGCCTTTGAAGGGCCAAAAAGGAGATAAAGTCAACATAACGGTAATCCATGAGACTCCAGTGTGTAAATTAATGCCTTCTGAAGTGATCCAGTTGGTTTTAGGTGAGAACAGACTAAAATATATTTTGAATTTCACTGTACATCTTGCCATTGCAGTCTCTAGGTACAGTCATGATTTCAAGCTCGATTACACTTCCTAGTGCTTGACGCATGCGCAGAGCACTAGATGGCGCTATAGGAAGTGTAATTGAGCTTGAAATCATGATCGCTAAGGAGACTACTGATATCAAGATTAATAGTGAAAAACGAGTTATATTTTGGTCTGTTCTCCTCGTTTAAATCGTCGTTGTAGGGTTTGCGACCTTACGTAGTCATGACAACGAAGTTGTAAAATTGGATATAATTTTACACAGAAAAGGTCAGTAAGTAATTTTATCACACTATTACACGTTAGCATGCATATTGTCTACGTCTTATGGCTTTACTTTTGAAACAGTGAGTATTTGTAACATTTATGGATTGGCCCCATTCACTTCCATTGTAAGTGCCTCATTAGATGTGTTTCCATCCAAAATGTTTGGCATTTTTTATGCACATTTCTGAATATTCAATTAAAGAAAATGCGAATCATTGCACGTTTCCATCTACTACCTTATGTGCACTATCTTGAGGGAGCCCGCCTTGTCGTGATGGAGCCTGTTGCTTCGGAGAGAGTTATTTGTGGTGTTGGACATCGTTTTATGTTGCCAGAAGACACAGAAGAATGAGTGTAATATCTCATATAATGAGGGCTGAAAATGGCTGCAATGCCCATATGCCAGCACCTCCGTATATACCTACAAGCTGCCATGCTCAACAAGACAAGATGTGAGCTTAAACTTCCGAATGTCAAGGGCTATGTAGGAAGAATTGTGTGCCAATGTCGGACCTTTTGTTGGGCCAGTCACATCAAGCTATCGCACACCCATACAAACCGACGAGCATAATGCCATCGCGCTTTACATGCACAAATAATCAAAACACGTCATCAATATGTGACTTAGCTGTTTCCATCACCTTAATGCACATTTTAACTAATGCAAGACTCTAGAAAATCCACCTCCTCCTAGCGCATTCAATTTCTATGCGGATTATGAGTTTATTCGCATATTAAGCATTTCCATTCGGGATTTCTTATGTGCATTTTTAAAATGCACATCAAAATAGTTGGGTGGCCTTTTTTTAAGAAAAGGAGGGACACTTTGATATAAATTTTGTGGTAATCAACATTATGCCACAAATTAACTTTGGAGTGTAACTCTTCCTATTTGTTTTACAGACATTAATGATACCTGAAATCGTGTGGCTTGTAGCGGAAAGGTGTGCTATTACTTTCCTACTGCTATTACTAAATTATTAGACTTATGATTTTCTGCTGGCGAAGGTAAAATGGGCAAAAAATCTCTTGAATTTGATTTGATTGATATTGACCTCCAAAAAACCACCAAAACACCCCAGCAATACCCTAACAACCACCCAGTACACCCAAGAAACTGCATTAGCAACATGCTTAAAACCACAGAATACCTCAAATAGCAACCTCCATCATCTTATAGTAAACGCATAGCAAAGTGCTGAAAACCACTTAGAACACCCTATCATGGTGTCAGTTTTTACATTGGCAAACACCAGTAACGTTTTCTGCAGTAAAATCTTCTTACTTCTGCCATTTGACCCTGCCTCAACACATGATGTCAGCTTTTATGAGGAATCATAACAAAGGCTGTAAATCAATCACTCGCTCAGTGACAGTTAAATGTAGCGACAATGATTTTGTAATGAGAGAATGCATATATATATGCAATACAACTCCATATACAAATAGAAATTCTCTCATTATTTACTCAGCCTCATGCCATCCCAGATGTGTTTGACTTTCTCTCTTTTGCAGAACACAAATTAAGATTATTAGAAGAATTTCTCATTTCTTTTGGTCCATGCAGTGCAAGTGAATGCATGGGTGCCAAAATTTTGAAGCTTCAAAAATCACATAAGTCAACATAAACACAATCCATCAGACTCCAGTGGTTAAATCCATGTCTTCAGGAGAGATATGATATTCTTCCAAAAATCTTCATTTGTGTTCTGCTGAAGAAAGAAAGTCATACACATCTGGGATGGCATGAGGGTGAGTAAATTTAGAAAGAATTTTCATTTTTGGGTGAACTATCCCTTTAAATGTTATAACATAAATGTTATGTCTTTTGAAATAAATGTTTTTAATAAACAATTACAAAATAAACTATAAAAGAGCAACCACTGAGCTATACATTTTTTGTCCAAGTTCTCTTAACCCATTTTAAATATTAAAAGGACTTTTAAACATAAATAATTCAGCGTTTCACCCATATTTCAGGATTAAGCTTCTCATTTAGCAGATCTGTCACTCGGCAGCGAGCCATATGGTTGTGTTAGTCCTGGTTATGACATGGTTAATGACTGGTGTAAAAAGCTTTGGTTTCACTATGAAGTCATCCACCGAGGGCCTTTAATGTGTTGCAGCTTGAACATCAGAGATAAATCCTACACATGAGGAGGGGCAAAGGGTGGTGTCTTGAAAATGCTGGATCTTCATTTCACACTAATCCTACAAAAAAACCTTTCTTTCGTAATACTCCAATCCAGATTGTTGAAAACTCTATTGCAACAAGCCTAACATATTTATCTGTCTGCACATACCCAGAAACCTTACACTTATCGGTTCAGGGATGCATGGAATGAAGTCAAGGAAATACAACTTAAAATTCTTCAAATTCTTGTACACATGCATGGTGGGGGTTATTCTTTTAGTTCTGACAATAAGAGTGCAGTCTTTACCATATGAAATAACCAAGGTGTGTGAGCTGATCTTTTTTCTCTGTAAATGTGGCAAGGTCCCCCAGTGGGGTGCTGATTTTGATGACATCATGGCCTCCCAGGATGATGATAAAAGACACACATCTCAAACCCCAGGCCTGGCTGGCAGAAGGTGGGCTTACATGTGATTTACTGAAGTCAATAAATGCAACAATCTCTGAGATGATGAGCGATGATGTCATGGCGTGTCTGCTCTCATGAAAATGTGTGGTTGGATGTAGTTTTCTCCACTCTTTGATGCTCTTCATGGTTTGGCATACGAGTCTTTTTGATTACAGTAATTGAAATTTTTGCTCTCGTGTTGTACTGTATATTCCTTCTTTGTAAGCCAGGAGATCCTAGGAGAATCAGCAGTTACAGAAATACTCAAACCAGCCCGTCTGGCACCAACAATCATCCATGCGATTATCTAATCAGCCAATCGTGTGGCAACAGTGTAGTGCATTAAATCATGCAGATACGGTTCAGGAGCTTCAGTTAATGTTCACATCAACCATCAGAATGGGGAAAAAATGTGATCTCAGTGATTTGGACCGTGGCATGATTGTTGGTGCCAGATGGGCTGGTTTGAGTATTTCTGTAACTGCTGAGCTGGATTTTCACACACAACAGTCTCTAGAATTTACTCCGAATGGTGCCAAAAACTAAAAACATCCAGTGAGCGGCAGTTCTGTGGACGGAAACGATTTGTTGATGAGAGAGGTCAACAGAGAATGGCCAGACTGGTTTGAACTGACAAAGTCTATGGTAACTCGGATAACCGCTCTGTACAATTGTGGTGAGAAGAATAAATTGGCGCTGTTTTGGTGGCAAGAGGGGGACCTACATAATATTAGGCAGGTGGTTTTAATGTTGTGGCTGATCAGCGTATATTAGTGCGGTCGAAGTTAATGCATTATTAACATGTTAACACAAAATTCATTTAACGGCACTAATTTTTTTATGTCGTTAACGTGTACTATGACCCTTTGAATAAACTGTTGTTCATGAGAAGCGAGTCAATTTGCGCAAACGCCGCTAATGTCACATGCATTGCCGTCAGGAAAACAGATGGTGGGAGACATTATGCTGATACCTGTGCCAAGCATTTGATTAATGTAGCACAGCAGTAGAACATGCCCGCACAGATAGAGCTCATATCAATGTAACATCATTGCAGCGGCAACACAGCTGCCATTTGAACACTTGCCTTGCACTGCACTGCAATCCTGTCATAATACACTTACAACTACCATATTTTGTACATAATTTGAATTGAATTATGCTGTGTTCATTTTCTGTTGTTCAACTCTGTTGGTGGGGTAGGTTTTGTGTGGATGACTGAAAAATTAATCTGGATGAAGCATATTTTGTCCACTCATGTTTATAAATATATTGCGATTAATCGCGATTAACTACAACAAATTATGCGATTAATCACAATTAAATATTTTAATTGTTTGATAGCCCTAATATATATCTATATATCTATATATTCATTTTGCTGTTATTTTCATGACAAATAAAACAAATCCCCCCCATAATTCTCATTACTGTAATGCTTCATTACAGTACTTTTTTTAAATGTAATTTATTATCTAATGAATGCAATTAATAATAATTTGTATATTTTTAATAAAACCAGCACATTAAAATGCAATGCAACAAATACTACTATGATGCATTTTAAACAAAAATCAATGCTATAAATTGCAACAACAACACAATTTTATATATATATATATAAATATATTTTTATATATATATATAAATATATTTTTATATATATATATATAAATATATTTTTATATATATATATATATGTGTGTGTGTGTGTGTTTGTGTGTGTGTGTGTGATTTTAATTGTAAATTATTTTTACATAATGGTAGTATTTGTATAACAGTAATAAACTGCATATTTCAGTAAAATATAATGTCGCAATGAAGAAATATAAATGGTCTTAAGGATAGACTTCATTTATGCATTTTATAAAAAAATAAATAAAAATAAACAAAATGCATTCTAACAACAAATCAACAAAAACTTTTAATGAGGGAACCTTGCCCTAGGTGGCGTGATAAAGCTGAAGTGATTGGCTGATGAACATTTGTCTCATCAGAATGTCTTTTATGTACATCAATGAGCAAAAACCACATGTGCCATGAATGATAAATATGTCTGCCTACGTCCGCGCCACAGACAATATCAAGGGCCTCATTAGGGAAAATTACAGCTCTGTTTGAAGACAATGGTCCCATTTAGCTTGACAGAATGTAATAAGTATCACATAAGTACGACCTCTTTACTGGTTGCTCTAAATAAATGGTGGAGCTTTAGACAGTCAGACGATACGCCACAGAGAAGAAACCTTTTGATGTCTTCGCTTTTTGAAACAGCACATGGGTGCAGTCTGGTGGGTGTATTTACAAAATGACTTCAGAGAGGATGAACAGAGATTTCAATATATGAAATCAAATGTTTCTCATCAAATTCTTCCAAGACTAAATGATGTCATATTATAATCACAATAATTGTATAGCTCTTTACTCTTACTGTACTGTATGTAAACAAGTGTTTACATACATGTGAATTGTCATTTCTTCTGAGGAAATTTAGGAGAAACATCTGAAATGAACCTGATACTTTAATGATACATAACTAAGAACTCGATTGAGTTTCATGAGCTTTGAAAGAGCATCCTTTGTATAATAATGTTTTCCTTTGAATCAACTTTAACAAATAGGAGTGCTGATTGAAATCTGATCAGAATTTGTAGCTCACTTGAGTGAAACAAACCATGCCGGTCGCATTTATGTGCCTTGTTGAAGGAGAATTTCTATACAAAGAAAAAGTGTATACGTGTGTAGGAACTTAATGTGCTGTGCCTGGTTTTGGCAGCTCTCCTACACTACTAAAGCAATATGATTAGTCAACTATGGTCAGTTTCACCCACTCATTCCATTGTTAAACATGATGAAACTGACAGCACGGATGAAAAAATGATGGCTGCCAACAGCAAGTGCTAACACAACATAACAGAAACGAAGGCTTGTTTGACTTGTCAAGCTAGTGAATGACTTGAGTCATGAAAAGGTTATAAAAACAAAGGTGAGAGCAAACTGAGCAGCAGACGAAAACGTTGGCAAAGTAGCGTTGAAGTCATATATTTGCAGTTCAAGTATCTTGTTTGTCTTGAATTTCAAAATTGTTAGCCAAACGACTTTTTTGTTGCGACAAAGGATGCAACTCAAATGTATATGACCTTCAGTGGAATCTTTCGGATTGCTTTTTTCTTCTCCCCAAAAGTTAATGATGCATATTTATTCATTTTATGCACCAAGCAGACATATTTATTGGAAAAACACAAGGTGATGTATTGTACAATGTTGTAAAGCTCTTTTTCAGGCCCAAAAGTATATTAACCATCAAAACTGGCCCTCTGGCACCCAGCAACAATGACCTCACCCTTTTATCATTGATTTAATATGCTCAGAAATGTGCCAGAGATATGTACTGTGTTACACACACGCGCAGTCTGGGAGGAGTGCATGCCTGATGGCTTACGTATACACACACCTGGAGCTGCATGGCGATAGTCATGTTTCAAGCCCCCCTAAGAATGGCTCATCTTATCAATGCAAAAACACAACAGTGAAAAATGACAGCCACAGCCTCATTCACCACAAAATAACACGCTATTTTTTATGCTCAGATGCGGAGCCAATAATCTGAAGAGGAAATCATGGATAACTTAGAGTTGAAGTGTGTAATATTAGCACCACTAGTGGCACCAAATAGAACTGCAAAAATAACGCCTGCTTTCAAACAGGTTTCCCAAACACTCCTACCACCCCCTGTCTTCCCTTGTTTGGACAAACTGGTAGTCACGCCTTAAACACACGCCATTAGCTGATATAGAGGTTAAAATGTTGCACTGGTCAAACAAACAGCAATGTTTTGAAAGCGTGACATAGTCACAATGTTCACACTCTTTGGGAAGTCAACTGACTTACCTACACTTATAGTAGCAGAGCACATTATACCGGGATGGGAGAAAGTGTTTAAACATAAAAAAGACCATTTACTTTTAACCTTTACTCTTGCTTTACAAAGAATGACAACCACATTTTTAAAAAAATGTAACATTTTGGACTTTAAGGCGATCTTTATGCTAGTATTCTCCTAAATGAATTACTCCTGACAAAATAAACTTTAAAGCAGATATAGGCACTTACAATGTACTATCAGGGCTGTCAATAGAATGCATTTTTAATGTGAATTAATTACATGATGAGCTGATTCACTAACCAAATTTATTGCAATTAATTGTAAATATCAATATTTGCCGAGAAAGGCCCCCAAATAAAAATTATTTAATAAATAATGATAAAATATTTATAAAAAATAATATTTAAATAATTTTAAATATATATAAATATAATAATTCATAGAGTTAAAATACATTTACATTATTGTGGTAGATGTATATTGTGGTACATTATTTAGTGGCAGTGGTGGCTCAGCGGTTAAGGCTCTGGGTTACTGACTAGATGGTCAGGGGTTTAAGCCCCAACACCGCCACGATGCCACCGTTGGGCCCTTGAGCAAGGCCCTTGACCCCATCTGCTCCAAGGGTGCCGTATCATGGCTGACCCTGCACTCTGACCCCAGCTTGGCTGGGATATGTGAAAACTGGAGGCAGTGGTGGCTCAGTGATTAAGGCTCTGGGTTACTGATCAGAAGATTGGGGGGTCAAGCCCCAGCACTGCCAAGATGCCACTGTTGGGCCCTTGAGCAGGGCCCTTGACCCTGTCTGCTCCAGGGGCGCTGTATCATGGCTGACCCTGCACTCTGACCACAGCTTAGCTGGGATATGTGCAAACATATAATGTGTGATAAATAAATAAAATTATAAATTAATTATTATAATTACGAGTAAAGCATTGATTAGGCAATACAAAAAGTGTTTTTTTTTACAAGGCAATATATTGTTTATTTCCATATTATTGAACATAAGCCATTTTGCAAGTGAACTCTTCAAGCTGTCTTACGTATTATAAGGGCTTGTCTAAGGATGCCTCAATGTACACATGCGTCAGACAGACACTTCTGGAGCGTGTTACTTTGGTGTCAAAAACAGCCTTTTTAGGACGTCTGACATATGATTCAATCACCTGCGACACGCGTTCACGATATACTGATTCATGAAACTAGTGAAACTAGGTAGCTGATTGAGAAGCACCCCAAGACTCGTAAAAACATGAAGGTGAACATTCCTTATGGTCCAGGGGCACAATTAATTGCATAATTGTTTTTACGCTTTATTTAAAAAATAAAATGTAATCACACAGAATTAACGCGTTAAATCGACAGCCCTAACAGTTCTAGGAAAACAGACCAATATTGCTTCCAAAAGCTACTAAAACAGTCAAATTTAGAAACAAAAATAATTATATGAGCTCAAAACAGTTTTTGCCGATAGTCATGGTTTTATGGTGGTTATGCTGTCTTTATGTTGTTTTTTGGAGCATGAAAGTGTTAGACCCCATTGACTTGCATTATATGGACAAAAACACCTCATATCACCATCAAAATATCTTTGTTTGTGTTAAACAAACACTCCCATCTTCCTGTAGTAATAGAAAATATAGCACAGAGAAGAAAACAGGTTTCATTTTTTAAAGATTTTTCAATCTTTTCGTGAATTGCGAGATGTCTTAAATGCAGTTTTCCTGGTGTATTTAATACATTTTAGGAATGAATTAATTCATGTGCATGATTACACCAAGAAATCTTGTATTCCTGTAATTATTCTTACATTAGCACAGACTGAAAAAATCCAGTCATCTCCCTTTTGAACTCTTTACATTTTAGCCACGTGTTCAAACAAATGAGATCACGCTCTATATTGATGCCAAGCGGAAGCATACAGGACTGAGCTGGACGAATATCAAAGGCTGTTTGCTTGTAAGTCCATTGTAAATATTCAGCCTCTATATGTCCATACGTAACTCTGCTTCCCCTTGGTAGACAGGAAAGTTAGCTAGTCGACAAGTGTTTGCTATGACTAATCCAAGTCTCAATAACATTGAGATGCAGTGTTGATTATTCTCTAATAAAGCTCTATTGTTCTAACCGAGAGGAAAATGTTAACGCTCAGAAGTCGCTCTTTCAAAGCTCAAACTCAGTTATGAGTATCAGCTGTGTCTCAAATGTTCTCAGAAAATTCCTTATGATAAATACAAAGAGACGCAAAAAGGACAAATAACATTTGCTGTTCGTTCTCAAAACATGAGTGAAGAATAGAATTATTAAGGACACTCTGTTACAGTAATAACAATTACACAATAAATCAAATGCACAGGCCACACTGATAACCATCTTAAATGTTTGAAATAAAACATCTGCGAGTCTTGGAGCAGCCAAATGACGGAATGCTCTACTTTTGATTTGTGGTCAGACACGTAGACATTTCTCAAGATCATTTGCTCAGTTCCAAATTTAAAACAAGAACAGTGTGTCCATTTACAATCAGCAGGACCGGTGGGGAAGAATTCATACAACACCACAGCAGATGGAACGAAATAACGCAGCACTCAACTATGCAAGTGCAGTCAATGGAACTTTGTGTCGCAAGTGCTTTTGTGTTACGTCGCTGGATCGAACCTACATTCGCCTCAGTCGTAAGTCAGCCTTGGGTGGCAATCAGGCAGGGAGGAAATTGGCCAGCATGAGGTCACTTCATGTTTTGACGTTTGAGTCACATTTCGTGATGTTCCAGTGTAATGTTTGAACAATGTGTACCCCACTTAAAGGGATAGTTCATCCAAAAAAATGTAAACTCACTCATTATTTACTCACCCTCATGCCATCTTAAACTCAAATAACCTTCTGTCTTCTGCAGAACACAAAGATATTTTTAAGGATATATTATGTTATATTGTTCATATACAATGCAAGTCAATAGGGTCCAAAACTTTCAAACTCCAAAAAGGACATAAAGGCAGCAGAAAGATAATCAATACAACTCGAGTGGATTAATGCATGTCTTCTTAAGTGATACGATTGGTTTTGGGTGAGAAACAGACCACAATGTAACTCCTATTTCACCATAAATCTTGACATCTAACGTTTCTTTGGTGCGATCATGCTTTGAAGCTCGATTACATTTTCTGCCGCTTGACACATGTGCAAAATAGAATTATAAAAAAAGGAACAAAAGACAAAGGTACAAGACTGTGTACGCAACGTCTTTAATGAGGGAATGAACTACAATTCCATGAAGCATTGGGAATGATGTAATCTAATTAAAAACGATGGAAATATAAAGCTATTTAAAGTAGTATATATTTATTTGTTGCATATACAATTAAACCAAATTTGTTGCAAAATATTCAGATATGTACAAATATATAAGTGCATACTGAATATCCACCATAAGTATCTGATTGGTGGATCTTTCTCTGCGGAATCATGGGTAGTGTAGTTCTTCACCAGGAATTTTGCTATTAAACACGATTTTCTAAAAATGAAGTTGAAATAACGCAGACTGATGGTTTCAGTAGAAGCATATACCATCGATTAACAACATTGCAGCTCAAGGTAGATCTGTCTTTAAAGGTTTAGACGTTATCATTAAAAATGAATTTGCCAATGGTGAAAAATAATGAGATTTTTAATCCTGAAAAACCAGACTGTTGCGCTGTATTAAGCAATTACTCTATATTTAGCCTTGAATGAGCTTTATTCAAGCTGTCAAACCCAAAAAAGAAACTTGTTTCTGAAAAAGAAGATCTTCTAGTCAATAATGCATGTCCCTCGTAGAGAGATCATGCCCATTTAGACAGAGGGGGCACGCCCCTCATTAGATTTTTGAGCCGAGAGGATTTTGAATGGATTTTGTGAAATTCTAAAAATGTATTTGTATTTTTGATAATTAAAAGAAATTATTATTGCATGTAGAAAATACTATCTGTGGCAGAAATCTTTTTGTACAGTCAGTCCAGTAGAGTCACGTGTTCCACCATAGGCAGCATGGGGTCATTCCTATGTTTCCCAGATTTATAGGGTTAGGGGTTAGGGTTAATATTTATGAAATATAAGGGGACCTGGGTAGCTCAGCGAGTAAAGATGCTGACTACCACCCCTGGAGTTGTGAGTTCGAATCCAGGGCGTGCTGAGTGACTCCAGCCAGGTCTCCTAAGCAACCAAATTGGCCCGGTTGCTAGGGAGGGTAGAGTCACATGGGGTAACCTCCTCGTGGTCGCTGTAATGTGGTTCTCACTCTCGGTGGGGCGCATGGTGAGTTGTGCTTGGATGCCGTGGAGAATAGCGTGAAGCCTCCACACGCGCTATGTCTAAACGATTCCGCTTGGTTTCAATATTCTTCATTTTTGCAACTCTCACAAGACCCCTTTATTCCCAGTGTTTGCGTCAAATGTCTGTGCTTTCATTGCTTTCTGTTTTAACATCCGATTTTTTAAACCACTCATTAATAAAATGGTGGCAGGCATTCAGTTTCACGCTAGACCTCATTCACCCGAATTCCCAAGTCTTTTCTTCTTTTCATCCATCCGGCTAATTCTAAGAGGTATCAGAAAACTCTCCTTTACCATTCCCGATAAACGGCTTCCTATCTCTTTAGACATTGTACACCTCATTTCCACTCTTAGAGCATGTTGTTTTTCTAAATTTGATGACATTCTTTAGAAGCAGTTTTTCTTATGGCATTTTACGGCTTTTTGAGATGTGGGGAATTCACGTCATATTCTCTAGTTTTATTGCCCTCATGACATTTAATTTTTTATGATATATCTTTTTCTCCATAAAATAATTTTTTATTTCTTAAACATTCTAAAACAGATAGTTTAGATCAGGGGTGTCAAACTCAGTCCCTGGAGGGCCGCATCCCTGCAGAGTTTAGTTCCAGCCCTGCTCCAAAATGCCTCCTTGTAATCTTCAAGCACTCCTGATTAGCTGCTTCAGGTGTGTTTAATTAGGGTTGAACCTAAACTCTGCTGGACTGTGGCCCTCCAGGAACTGAGTTTGACACCCCTGGTTTAGATCATGGTCGCACCATTACAATATCTAAAATTCCCAATAATTTATTTTGCCCATACACCTCTGATAAATTATCTTAAGTCACAGCCTCACGCTTCAGCTGCCTCCCCTTATTTATTTATTAATCCTTCGGGGAACCCCATGACTTGCCACTGGTTCGCATCTCATCTTTCCGACGTGCTTATACGTTCCGGTCTCTCCCTTCGATTGTATTCCGTCCATTCCTTCAGGATAGGAGCCGCTACAGCAGCGGCATCACAAGGACATCCTGAGTCTTCCATTAAGACACTGTGACGATGATCTTCATTATACAAGACATACATATGTCCCAACATGCATTCAATCAACCAAGCTCAGCTCATATTAAGCAACACATCAAAGGTACAATTTTCTTACACTTCTGGTTGTGGTAGAATCACAAAAAAATCTATGCACTCCCTTCCTCATACTCCTCCAAGCATTGTTGTCCTTTTCAAGGGCATTGCACAACAATGCTCCCTTTCCCCTAAATACGTTACAAGCTTTGGTTATTCTTTTCAAGAATATTGCACGACCAAAACACTTACCCATTGAGGGCTCAAAAGCATTGCAAGCATTGGTTACTCTTTTTAATGCTCCCTTCCCTTCATATGTCATAAGCTTTGGTTACCCTTTTCAAGGATATTGCACGATCAAATGCTCGCCCAACTCAGTGCTTAAATACAGCATTGTTACTCTTTTCAAGGGTATTGCACAGCCAATGCCCCCCTCCCTTTCATGTGACATAAACATACACTGGCAGTTTGGAATAATGTACAGATTTTGCTGTTTCGGAAGGAAATTGGCATTTTAATTCACCAAAGTGGCATTCAACTGATCACAAAGTATAGTCAGGACATTACTGATGTAAAAAAACAGCACCATCACTATTTGAAAAAAGTCATTTTTGATCAAATCTAGACAGCAGCCATCACTCCAACACCTTATCCTTGAGTAATCATGCTAAATTGCTCATTTGGTACTAGAAAATCACTTGCCATTATATCAAACACAGTTGAAAGCTATTTTGTTTTTTAAATGAAGCTTAACATTGTCTTTGTGTTTGTTTTTGAGTTGCCACAGTATGCAATAGACTGGCATGTTTTAAGGTCAGTATTAGGTCAAAAATGGCAAAAAAGAAACTTGTCAGTCAATCATTGTTTTGAGGAATGAAATTGCCCAAATACTGAAGATTTCATATAAAGGTGTACACTACAGTCTTCAAAGACAAAGGACAACTGGCTCAAACAAGGACAGAAAGAGATGTGGAAGACCAGATGTACAACTAAACAAGAGGATAAGTACATCAGAGTCTCTAGTTTGAGAAATAGACGCCTCACATGTCCTCAGCTGACAGCTTCATTGAATTCTACCCGCTCAACACCAGTTTCATGTACAACAGTAAAGAGAAGACTCAGGGGTGCAGGCCTTATGGGAAGAATTGCACAGAAAAAGCCACTTTTGAAACAGAAAAACAAAAAGAAAAGGTTGGAGTGGGCAAAGAAACACAGACATTGGACAACAGATAATTGGAAAAGAGTGTTATGGATCTTAACCCTATTGAGCTTTTGTGGGATCAGCTAGACTGTAAGGTGCGTGAGAAGTGCCCGACAAGACAGTCACATCTATGGAAAGTGCTACAGGAAGTGTGGGGTGAAATGTCACCTGAGTATCTGGACAAACTGACAGCTGGAATAACAAGGATCTGCAAAGCTGTCATTGCTGCACGTGGAGGATTTTTTGATGAGAACTCTTTGAAGTAGTTCAAGAAGTTCTGAAAAAAAAAAAATATTCAAATTGTAATAGTAATTTTTCACGTTATTAATATCCTGACTATACATTGTGATCAGCTGAATGCCACTTTGGTGAATAAAAGTACCAATTTCTTTACATAAGAGCAAAATCTATATATTATTCCAAACTTCTGGCTGCCAGTGTAGGTTACTCTTGTCAAGGGCATCGCACAACCAAATGCTTGCCCAAGTCAGGGCTCTAATGCATCAAACATCACAAAAAATGCTCCCTTCCCTCTTTTTCCTCATAACATTGTTATCCTTTTCAAGGGTATTGCACCAATAATGCTCCCCCAATCGTTCCCCCAATCCATTTAAAAAAAAAATATTATCATATGTTTCAAATTACTCTTATTAAAGTTATCTTTTACAGATTGTGTCCTGCCAACATGAAGACCTGGTCGGTATTCCTTATTTTTCTCTCTTTTGGGGGTCCTAGTATTAAAAGTTATTTTTGGGGTAGGCTCCTCGCCCCTGCCGTCTTCCCCGGCAGGATTTGAAGGTTCACTAAAATTTTCACCAGACCGTCAGATGGAGGCTTACGCAAAAAAACGTTATTATTTTGTTGTTCATCAGTAAATTGTCATTCCCTTTATGCTATGCTGTTCCGAGTCTTTCTGATAGAAATAACACTCATGAAGAAATACAAACCATTTTATTAAGTTAATTTTCTTAGTGTCATTAGCAATCACTTACACTGAAAACGTTGACCTTGGTGCCCCCTCAAAACCAATAGCTGCATGATGCCCCTGATCCCTGGATAATGATTTCGGTCTAACTTAATGTGATTTAAATAAAAATTATGTGATTGCCGCTCAGTGGAGCAGAAGTTTGAGCAGCCTCAAAGTCATAGCTGGGCCACTGCCGTCCCTTGGTGGTGTGTATGAAGTTTAGGACACCATATGTCATCAGCCTCACCTGTCTGGTGTGCAATCCCCTTAAAAAGGAATATTCCTGGTTCAATACAAGTTAAGCTCAGTTAACAGCATTTATGGCATAATGTTGATTGCCTCAAAAATTAATTTCGACTCGTCCCTACTTTTCTTTAAAACAGCAAAAATCGAGGTTACAGTGAGGCACTTACAATGGAAGTGAATGGGGCCAATTTCTGGAGGGTTTAAAGGCAGAAATGTGAAGCTTACAATTTTATAAAACTACTTACATTAATCCTTCTGTTAAAACTCATGTATTATTTGAGCTGTAAAGTTTTTTAAATGGACATTTTTACAGTCTTTTAGGGTTTGTTGACATGACATCATCATGGCAACAAAGTTTTAAAATTGGCTATAACATTACAGAAAAGGTTAGTAAGTTATTTTATCACACTAAAATCATGTTTACATGTATATTGTTCATGTCTTGTAGCTATACTTTTGAAATAGTGAATATTTTTATATGATGTCATCGCCACAGCCGATCAGGTGACTGTGGCCCTCATTATGTGCTGTTGTAGCCCACAGCTGGAGGTTTATTAGAAACATGAAGAGGTTTTATTAAATACATGCACACAGCTGTCAGAACAACCTCAGCCAATCCTGCGATTCAAAGTGCAAACTCAACGAGGCCTGTGAGCGCTTCTCACCCAAAAGGTATGATGTTTTAATCGCAGGAAATGTTTACAGCCTGTTAACTCTAATCAGAGAACAAGATGCATCAGATGTTGATGTAATGGACCATGCTAACGTGGTGGCCCTTTGTCTGACTGCAAACACCAAATATGAGTGAATTCTTGGTTTCTTTGGATGATGAAAATGTAGTCACTTTAGCAAAAAGCATCATCTATGAGCTTTTTTTATTGCACAAATGGGTTTGATACTAGTTAAAAAGCCCAGATTGCTGGTCACCAGCATATTCCCAACTGCTTTGAGGTTCTTTTTTGGTAAGCCACGAAAGTGTAGATCAAAGGTGCGAACAGATATCAGACATATTTTTACACACATTTATGATTCGCGTTGACTGTATTCATCTGATCATTATAATGTGTTTTGGATGCAAATCTTTCTTATTAAAAATTCTTATTAAGCTGTCACACAAAAACCTCCCTGCAACAAACATACTGTGAGCATTGGCTTATGGTTATAATAAATAAATAAATAAAAATAACCATTCAATAATATTATGTTAAAGTTCATATTTGGTTGTGCAAAAAAAAATTCCCTGAAACATTCTGGAAACATTCGTTTATGTTTATAACACAGTATAACCTAAAAATAACTATTAGACAACATTCTGTTAAAGTTCATATTAGGATGTCACAGAAAAACCTTTCTGTAACATTCTGGTAACGTTAGTTTATGCTTATAACACAATAAAACATAAAACTAACCATTAGATAATGTTCTGTTAAAGTTCATATTAGGTTGTCACACAAAAACCTTCATGCAACATTCTGGGAACATTAGTTTATGTTTATTAAAAATAAAACCTAAAACTATCCATTAGATAACGTTCTGTTAAAGTTCATATTAGGTTGTCACACAAAAACCTTCATGCAACATTCTGGGAACGTTAGTTTATGTTTATTAAAAATAAAACCTAAAACTATCCATTAGATAACGTTCTGTTAAAGTTCATATTAGGTTGTCACACAAAAACCTTCATGCAACATTCTGGGAACGTTAGTTTATGTTTATTAAAAATAAAACCTAAAACTATCCATTAGATAACGTTCTGTTAAAGTTCATATTAGGTTGTCACACAAAAACCTTCATGCAACATTCTGGGAACGTTAGTTTATGTTTATAAAAATAAAACCTAAAACTAACCATTAGATAACCATCTATTAAATTTCATATTAGGTTGTCACACAAAAACCTCCCTGTAACGTTGTGGAAATGTTAGGTTATGGTTACAAAACAATAAAAGCTAAAACTAACCATTAGATAACGTTCTGTTAAAGTTCATATTAGGTTGTCACACAAAAACCTTCCTGTAACATTAGTTTATGCTTATAACACAATAAAACATAAAACTAACCATTAGATAACCATCTTTTGAAGTTCATATAAGGTTATCACACAAAAACTTTCCTATAACATTCTGGTAACGCTAGTTTGTTTATGAAAAATAAAACATAAAAACAACGCTCCTAGAATGTTAGGAATTGGTTTCCAAAACTATACACAAATGGAAACCATACATTAACGTTAGATTATCATTCTGTGTTTTCTGGGTACATTTCTTAATTATTTGGTTTTAAAAATCAAACCTAAAAGGAATGTTCATATGGTGCATGTTTACAAGTGAATATTTGTTTTCTTTATTTAAACAGTTTTTGACAATTTTGTGTGTTTTGTCGGGGAGGGTTGTCATGGTAAAGCTATGAGACAGGTGGTGTCAGAAGTGAACACCCCAGACAAATGTTTATGGGAGAATGGAGATGCGACAAATAGAAAGCATGTCTCAGCATTTGTTATCATGCTGAAGTCAGTGTGCAGTTGCTCACATCAGATGTTTAAATGCTTCTAGCAAACATGAGGTGTGGTAGCTCAGATGCACGCAGCTGATGACTTGTTTTTTGAATATCTTACACCTAATGCACCCTGGCAACGTGGTTGTAATTGTGGATGTAACTTTAAACTGTTAAGGTTAGTAAGTGATTTTATCACACTAAAATCATGTTAACACACATATTGTTTATGTCTTGTGTCTATACTTTGTGTCTAAAATTTGTGTATTTTGATGTTTATGGACTGGCCCCATTCACTTGTATTGTAAGTGCCACACTGTAACCATATTGTGTGGAAACCAACAATATGCCACAAATGCAGTCGATTGAGTTTAACTTGTATTAAATCTGGAGCATTCCTTTAAATAGAATTTTAAATATTTTTTTTATACACTTCCTCCAAGAAAGGAAAAACAAAATGAAGATTTTTCTTGAGCAGTAAAAGACTGTGGCTAGCATTCATTTTAAAAGAAGATTAGGGATCGACCACAGTGTCCCTTTAGAATTACAGTATGCAGAAAAGGAGAACTGTTCATTTAATTACCCATGAATTACGGGGAAAATATGATCCAATCATCGTCATGTGTTACGACATCATCTCTCTGTCTTTTTTCCCCCCTCCAGTTCTCACTGTCTTTTTGTCTGTCCGACCAAAGCCTGTTAAGGGAAAGCCAGATTAAAGGAATAGTTCACCCAGAAATGAAAATTCTCTCATCATACCATCCCAGATGTGTATGACTTACTTTCTTCTGCAGAAAACAAATAAATATATTTAGAAGAATAAAATAAATCCATACGACTCCAGTGGTTTAATCCATGTCTTCAGAAGTGATACTATAGGTGTGGGTGAAAAACAGATCAATATTTAAATCCTTTTTTACTCAGTCGAGCAGGAAACAGTATGCCGTATCTGATGCCTCGTTGCTCTCGCAGTAATTTCCTGACGTCCGTGAATGCGGTTCGTGCCTTGGCGACGCTGGCAGTATAGTCTGGGAAGATGGCGATGGGATCACCCTTGAACCTGAGCGGAGCTTGAATACGTGCTTGATGTAAAACCTCAATACAGTCTTGATAGTAGTGCAGCTTTGCTACAATTATACGTGGTTTACCGCCAGGGGTCCTTGGCCTTAGGTTGTGATGCGAGCGGTCCACAATAATGTCTTAATCCAGTTTAAGCACCTCTGACAGCAGCCTAGAAATTGAGTCAGTGGAGGTGGATCCAGGCCCCTCTGCGACCCCCACAATCCGAATGTTGCATCTCCGCATCCTCCCTTCCATGTCCTCACATTTATCCCGTAGCTCCTTTAGCTCAACCTTCAAGGTGGTCACGGTAGTTTGTAGTTCTGCTACTTCGTCCGTCCATATTGACGTGCCACTCTCCATGTCCTTAATTGTAGCCTTCATTTGATCAATATCATTCCGCATTAGTGCCGCGTTATTGGCTAGCTCCGTTCTGACTGCCTGGAGCTCACTTTTCAGGTAGTTAAAATCTTCGGCGAGGGAATTCTTAAGTTCTGATCTTAGATGGAGGAGATGTCTGCTTTTAAGGCCGATAGGATCTGGGATTTTAAATCTTCCATATCCGTTTCACCTGGGTCCGTGTTTGGAGGAGTCGGTGTGCGAGCCTGGTCAACAGTTGAACTCTGCGTCGAGGAGGTGTTGGGCCTGGAGTTTGAGGATCCGCTGTATTTGTATTTTCGAAGAATAGAAGCCATTACTCTGAATGAAAATCGCCATCACTTTCGCTGGGTGTATTTGAGTATATTTTGAGATGTTTTGTTAATATTTAAAAAAAAAAAGCGCTGATTCAATAATGAAATAAAACAGATATTAGGTAGGAGCTCAGCCGAACACGTTCTACTCCATCACCTGCTCACTAGCGCCCCCTTAATTCCTTTTTTTTTATTATAAATCTCCTCTTGCGACCAGCTCTCATGCGTTCACCAGAGGACCGAGTTCTTCTTTTGTTCTTTGGTGATTCACATTCTTCATGCATATCGCCATCTACTGGGCAGAGAGGAGAAAGAAAGAAGGGAGAGATAAAGGAAAGGAAAATAATTAATCATATTTGCACAACAGCCCAATAGGTGGCGATATGCATGAAGAATACGAATCACCAAAAAAAGCTTTAAACCAGTTAGTTGTGCTAAGTGAAGTGCTAATAGGTGTAGAATTCTGTAAATGTAAATGTGTCACCACCACACATATGACAAACAAACATACTATAAATAATTACATTCTTACTATATTAACAACATAAAGGCACGCACTTGAACAGTGTACACAAATAAACATAAACTAAGGATTTGGACTTGGGTAAACCAAAGCTCCTTAAAGGCAAGTCAGTTCACTTGGCAACCATCTTGGAAACACCACTAAGACTCAGATGAAAACTGCTGATTTACAAACATTTTCATAAACTGAAATAACTAACGCAAAGTGAATAAAAAAAGAATCAAACTAAATTAAACTCTTATTCGATCATTACTTTTGTACTTTTTGTTTTTCACTGAAATTACACACTGCACCTTTAAATTCCGCAATATAAAGTCTACAAATGACTTTAAGTTAAAAGTCATATCTGGATTTAATTGATAAATTAGCCATTGGGACATTAAGGTTTTCTGCATCATTTACTGAACAGAATGAAAGAGTTATAGCATCAAATTTGGTAAAAGCATTAACTGCATAACGTTCAAATTTAATGGTGTTAAAGAATTAAAATTATGTTAACTTCTTGAACCCTACATTAATCTATATAGGCCTATCCCTTTTATCACATTCTACAGCTCTCTTTCTTTTTAGTGTCTCTTAAAATATTAATTGAAGTGTTTTATTGATTTACAGAACAGTGAATTATGGCATTGGTGATTGGTTGTGTACTCATAGAAAGTGAGTATACTACTGTACTGGTTTACCATGTTAAACAAGCCTTTACTCTTCTCGGGCACAGGGCGTTTTACAGCCTGTCCGTCATTCAATGAGTTTAAACCACCACACTACATATGAAAGCATCTGTTGTGTTTCTGCAGTTGTTATTTACTCACATTCTTTCAGCAGTTGGATTCAATGTGAGGCCTACAAGAGGCCAACTGTCTGCGCAGCCATGACCTCTGCAAGTGTGTGTATGGCAAGGGCATCCCTTTTCATGCCACACTGATCAGATGTTGGCAAATACAAGTCAACATGCTTTCAACATGTTCTCAGCTGCTTCTATCCCCCCATCCCCTGCCTTAAAACATGGAGTGGGTTGACAGCTTTAATGATTTTAGTGATAGTAGTAAAATCGTAAATAAATACATTGATATAAAAGGTGTAGGACAATAAAAACAATAACTGGTATTTACATACTTAACTGTAAAAAATAAAAAAATAAAAACAAAAAAAAACCATTATATACAAAAAGAAAAGGTTGGAGTGGGCAAAGAAACACAGACATTGGACAACAGATAATTGGAAAAGAGTGTTATGGATCTTAACCCCATTGAGCTTTTGTGGGATCAGCTAGACTGTAAGGTGTGTGAGAAGTGCCCGACAAGACAGACACATCTATGACAGGTGCTACAGGAAGTGTGGGGTGAAATGTCACCTGAGTATCTGGACAAACTGACAGCTGGAATGTCAAAGATCTGCAAAGCTGTCATTGCTGCACGTGGAGGATTTTTTGATCAGAACTCTTTGAAGTAGTTTAAGAAGTTCTGAACATTTTTTTCAAATTGTAATAGTAATTTTTTACGTTATTAAAGTCCTGACTATACATTGTGATCAGTTGAATGCCACTTTGGTGAATAAAAGTACCATTTTCTTTCCATAAGAGCAAAATCTGTACATTATTCCAAACTTTTGGCCACCAGTGTGTGTGTATATACACTATATTGCCAAAAGTATTCGCTCACCCATCCAAATAATTGAATTCAGGTGTTCCAATCACTTCCATCGCCACAGGTGTATAAAATGAAGCACCTAGGCATGCAGACTGCTTCTACAAACATTTGTGAAAGAATGGGCCGCTCTCAGGAGCTCAGTGAATTCCAACTGTGATAGGATGCCACCTGTGCAACAAGTCCAGTCGTGAAATTTCCTCGCTACTAAATATTCCACAGTCAACTGTCAGTGGTATTATAACAAAGTGGAAGCGATTGGGAATGACAGCAACTCAGCCACGAAGTGGTAGGCCACATAAAATGACAGAGCGGGGTCAGCGGATGCTGAGCCGCATAGTGCGCAGAGGTCGCCAACTTTCTGCAGAGTCAATCGCTACAGAGCTCCAAAGTTCATGTGGCCTTCAGATTAGTTCAAGAACAGTGCGTAGAGAGCTTCATGGAATGGGTTTCCATGGCCGAGCAGCTGCATCCAAGCCATACATCACCAAGTGCAATGCAAAGCGTCGGATGCAGTGGTGTAAAGCACGCCGCCACTGGACTCTAGAGCAGTGGAGACGCGTTCTCTGGAGTGACGAATCACGCTTCTCCATCTGGCAATCTGATGGACGAGTCTGGGTTTGGCGGTTGCCAGGAGAACGGTACTTGTCTGACTGCATTGTGCCAACTGTGAAGTTTGGTGGAGGGGGGATTATGGTGTGGGGTTGTTTTTCAGGAGCTGGGCTTGGCCCCTTAGTTCCAGTGAAAGGAACTCTGAATGCTTCAGCATACCAAGAGATTTTGGACAATTCCATGCTCCCAACTTTGTGGGAACAGTTTGGGGATGGCCCCTTCCTGTTCCAACATGACTGCGCACCAGCGCACAAAGCAAGGTCCATAAAGACACGGATGAGCGAGTTTGGTGTGGAAGAACTTGACTGGCCTGCACAGAGTCCTGAACTCAACCCGATAGAGCACGTTTGGGATGAATTAGAGCGAAGACTGCGAGCCAGGCCTTCTCGTCCAACATCAGTGTCTGACCTCACAAATGTGCTTCTGGAAGAATGGTAAAAAATTCCCATAAACACACTCCTAAACCTTGTGGAAAGCCTTCCCAGAAGAGTTGAAGCTGTTATAGCTGCAAAGGGTAGGCCAACGTCATATTAAACCCTATGGATTAAGAATGGGATGTCACTTAAATTCATATGCATCTAAAGGCAGATGAGCGAATACCTTTGGCAATATAGTGTGTATATATATATATATATATATATATATATATATATATATATATATATATATAGTATAATTATAACTTTACACTCAGGCAATTTCGTGGGTAGTCAAGCTTTGTATAATTAGTTAACTCTGTGTGACACTATAATGTTTATCCAAATGACGGGGTTTAAAGGGACATGTCTGTAATCAGGGCAGTAATCTTCAGCAGTAAGTTGATGTGGTAGTGTCTAGATAGTGATGTTCAGGTCTAAGGCAGCTGTCTCATAGACTAAAGCCCAGCACAAACCCTCCATTGTGTTCTACTTTAACAGTTGGCACCAAAATGTAATACCTTCATGAAAGCTGCCAATCAGAGCCCTGCTCAGACATACCCATCCCACATGACGCAGGGCTTTTAGAAGCTTATTGGACAGCTGAACACAAACACTCACCTGCTTGTGCTGTCAGTCAAACCCATCAGCTGTTCAGAGTGAGGATATACGTAACCATACTGTCTCCTGATCAAAATCCAAAAACAAACTAAAAATAAGAGAGAGAGAGAGAGAGAGAGAGAGAGAGAGAGAGAGACCATCTCTTAAAGGGACAGTTCACCCAAAAATGAAAATTCAGTCATTATTTTCTCACCTATGTGTTTTTCTAAACCAATATGACTATCTTTCTTTTTCATAACATAAAGGGAGAAATTATGTAAAAATGTCCTGTTCAGTGATGTCATACAATGGCAGTGTATGGTGACCACCTCTTCAAGCATCAAAAGAATACAAAAGGAAATTCAGATGTCTAATAAATTATTCCATGAGACTAATTTCTTGTTCTGAAGCCATTATGTGAGATTAGGTGAGAAACTAACTGAAATCAAATTTATTATTTAGTGAAAATCTTGACCGACTGTTGTCGTTCATGAGAGTGCACGAGAGCAGCAGTTCACTCAGTCCCCCTCGCAAAATGTGGCGTTCAAGCGAAAACTCGATTTGCCCTTGCTCCAAAACTCGACTCACTGGAATGACTAATTAAGAAAAATAAGAAGTACAAAAAAAAAAAAAAGTATGTAAGTACAGTATGTTTTGGATCTGTAGACCTACCTTAATAATATGTTTACACCCAGGGGTGTAGATTCCGGGGGGATGGGGGGGAGGTAACCACCCCAATAATCAAAACAAGCAAGTACAACCCTCCCAATATTTATACAATGATCAATGGAAACATGTAAATTCTTCACACTGTAACCCCCCCAGTGTTCAAGCCAAATTTACACTTGCTTACACCCTGTCTACACCGGGCGCTTCTGTTGATGCGACGTGACGCAGTGGCTTGAGGCTGTCTACACTAAACGCATCGACACTAACGTTCAAAACTGTTAATTTGTGTTGCTGGCAGCAGTGCCAGGGTCACTTTATTGTGCTC